>NW_007258418.1:14799-17900 GCF_000164805.1 Carlito syrichta
TGAGCTAAATTAAGTAGTCGAACTGTGAGTGAGCCGACTGGTCAGCTGACATAACTAGTTGGCCAGTGAGTGAGCTGAGGGTTCAGCTGATTTAACTACTCAGTCAGCGAGTGAGCCTATTGGTCAGCTGACTTAAATAGTTGGCCGGCAAGTGAGCCGACTTCTCAACTGACTTAAATAGTTGGCTGGTGTGTGAGCTGACTGCTAGACTGACTTAAGTAGTCAGCTGGCGAGAGAGTCAACTAGTCAGAAGACTTTACTATTCGGCTGGCGAGTGAGCCCACTGGTGAGCCGACATAACTAGTCAGTCAGCGAGTGAGTTGATCAGTGAGCTACATTAACTAGTCGGCTGGTGAGCAAACCGACCAGTGAGCTGACATAACTACTTGGCTGGTGAGCGAGCCGAATAGTTAGCTGACCTGTTGGCTGGACAGCAAGACGACTAGCTGGCTGACCTCTTGGCTGGAGTGAGCCAACCAGTTAGCTGAACTGATGGAAAGCAAGTAAGCCCACTAGTTAGCTGACAGCCTAGCTGAGTTGCTAGCTGATGAGTTAGCTAATTAACTAGTTGATTTGCTAGCTGACTAGCTAGCTGGCTAGTAGCTGACATAACTAGCTAGCAAATGACCTAGCTAGCTGTCTAGCTTGCTGATTTAACTAGCTAGCTGACTGGCTTATTAGTTGGATAGCTGACAACTATCTAACTGACTAGCTTGCTGACTTGATAGATGACTTAACTAGCTAGCTGACTAGAAATCTGACTAGCTAGCTGAGTTAACTAGCTAGCTGAGAGTTAGCTGTCTTACTAGCTGACTTAATTAGCTAGCTTGCTAGCTAACTGACTTAACCAACTGACTAGGTAGTTGGCTGGCTACATGACTAGCCAGCTGACTAAACTAGCTAGCTACTGGGTGGGTTAGAGGGCTAGCCAGTTGGCTTAACTAGCTAGCTACCTTGCTGGCTAGCTTGCTAGGCAGCTAGCGAGCTAGCTAGCAGTCTGGCCAGCTGGCTAGTCAACCGGCATAAATAGCCAGCCATCTGGCATGCCAGTGGGATAGCCAGCTGGCTTAACTAGCCAACTGGCTGGATGGCCAGCCAGCTAGCCAGCTGGGTTAACTAGCCAGGCACCCTGCTGGTAAGCCAGCAAGACAGCTGGCTTAACTAGCCGGCCACTTACCTGGCCAGCCTGATAACCAGATGGCTTATCTTGCTAGTCACATAGCTAGCCAACCAGATAACCAGCTGACTTAGCTAACTAACTACCTATCTAGTCAGCCAGCTATACAGCTCACTTAAGTAGCTGACATAACAAGCCAGCCAGCCGGCTAGCCAGCTGACATGACTAGCTAAATACCTAGCAAGCCAGATGGCTAGCCACGTGACTTAACTAGCTAGCGACCTAGCTAGCTATCTGGCTAATCAGCTGAATTAGCTAGCTAGCTACCTAGTTAGCCAGTAGGCTAGTCAGCTGACATAACTAGCTGAAATAACTAGCTAGGCAGCTGGCTAACCAGCTGTCTTAACTAGCTGAATTAACTAGCTAGCCAGCTGGCAAGCCAGCTGATTAATTAGCTTGCTACCTAGCTAGTCAGCTGCCTAGCCAACTGACTTAACTAGCTGACTTTACCAGCTAGTCAGCTTTCAAGCCAGCTCACTTAACTAGCTAGCTACCTAATTAGCCAGCAGGATAACTACCTGACTTAACTCATTATCAAAAGAGGTAACCAGCTGACAATCCACAGACATAACTCATTATGTAATGAGATAGCCAGCTTACACAACTAGCTGGCTAATGAGATAATCAGCTGACTACAATGGCCTGGTAACGAGCTAGGCAGCTGACTCAACTAGCTGGCTAATGAGCTAGATAGCTGACTCAACTAGATGCCCAATGGACTAACCAGCTGACTCAACTAGATGGCTAACAGCAAGCCAGCTGATCCAACTAGCTGGCTAACAAGTTAGCCAGATGAGTCAACTAGCTGACCCAACTAGCTAGCTAATGAGCTATCCAGCTGATTTAACTAGCTGACTTAACTAGCTAGACAGCTGACTTAACTAGCTGACACAATTAGCTAGCTAACGAGCTAGTCAGCTGACTTAATTAGTTGACTCAACTAGCTAGCTAATGAGCTAACCAGCTGACTTAATTAGCTGAATAAAATAGCTAGCTAACGAGCTAGCCAGCAGACTAAACTAGCTGACTTAACTAGCTTGCCAGCTGGCTAGACAGCTGACTTAAATAGCTAGATACCTACCAAACCAGATGGCTAGCCAACGGGCTTAACTATCTGAAATATCTAGCTAGCTAGCTGGCTCACCAGCTGACTTAACTAGCTAGTTACCTACCTAGCCAGCTGGCTAACCATCTGACTTACTTAGCTGACTCAACTAGCTAGCAAACAGGCAAGTCAGCTGACTTAACTATGCAAATACCTACATAGGTAGCTTGCTAGCCAGCAGACTTAACTAGCTGACTTAACTAGCTAGGTAGCTGCCTAACCAGCTGAATTACCTAACTAGCTACCGAGATACCTAGATGGCAAGCCAGTTGACTTAACATGCTAACTTAACTTGCTTGTTGGCTGGTTAGCCAGCTGACTTAACTATCTACCTACCTAGCTAGCTAGCTGGCTAGTGATCTGACTTAACTAGCTGACTTAACTAGTTATCTTGCTGACTTGAGTTGCTGACTTAACTAGGTTGCTACCTAGCTAGCCAGCTGATTTACCTAGCTGACTTAACTAGCTAGCTACCTAGTTAGCTAGCTGACTTAAATAGTTAGCTACCTAGCTAGCTAGCTGACAAACCGCTAGCTAATAAGTTAGCATACTCATTAGCTAATGTGCTAGCTAGCTGATTAATCAGCTGACTTAACTCGTTAGCTAATAAGCCAGCCAGTTGACTCATCCACCTGACTAAATTCATTAGATAATTAGCTGGCTAGCTAACTCAATGAGCTTACTTAACTTGTTAGCTAACTCGAGAGGTAGCTGACTCAACCAGCTGACTTATCTCGTTAGCTTACTAGCTAGCTACCTGACTGAACCAGCTGACTTAACTCGTTAGCTAACTAGCATGCTAACTGACTCGCTAGCTAG
>NW_007258419.1:0-752 GCF_000164805.1 Carlito syrichta
ACAAGGACATAGTCCCTCTGTGCAGGGATTTGATCTTTTTTTGTGAAAAACTCACATAGGAAGCTTTGTGTAGTGAGAGATCTATGAAAAAGATAATAAAAAAGGAGTATAATACAACTGTGAATGGTCACTGACTCAATTTGCAAAGAAGCTTGCAAGTAAGATTGATGAGTGTGCTAGATATAAAGAAGGTGCCAGGTTAAGTCTGGACTTTGACAAAACAGAATTATTTGGGATGCATGGAAATAATAATGTCACAATTTTAACATGGGAAAAAGACAAGACACCGTGGCATATAATTTTCCTTATGGCATGTAATTTTAATCAGGCTGTATACAATTGAGAGTAGCAAGGATTTGTGAAACAATCATGGACATCTATACATTTAACTGCATACAAATAATTTTAAATCTAAAAATACCATGAATAAATAAATAACTGCTCAGTTTTACTCCTGGAGCTGGGAGGTTCTGGTCTGGGAATAAGGACAAGCAGTGATCCACAACCAAGTTAAAATAAATAATTTCTAAGGTAGATAATTAATCACTCACCATTGACAAGTGTGAAGTTTATAATTTAATGTGATTTACTATAGCTTTTCAAATATGTATTTTAATGAAGAACTTTAATAAAACTTGATGATCTAATGTATATAAAGTAGAAATATAGGTATTAATGATTCAGGAATTTCACTGTGTCTAAACTGATTTCCTTATGTATTTAACATTTGTAGTGATTATGCACATTGTGAC
>NW_007258419.1:1984-3410 GCF_000164805.1 Carlito syrichta
ATGCTTGTGATTAATAGGCTAAGGACTCTAAGGGAAAAAGTAAATAATATGCAAGAACAGATGGGTAATAAGCAGAGCGATGACAATGCTAAAAATGAATCAAAAGGAAACAGAAATAAAAACACCCTAATAAAAATGAATAATGCTTTGATGGGCTCATCAATAGATTAGGCATAGCTAGGAAAGACTTCCAAAAGTTAAATGCAAAGAGATAAAAGATTTTTTTTTAATATGGAACAGAATATCTAAAGAGTGTGAGATAACATATAAAGGTGTAACATACACATAATGGGAATAACAAAAAGAGAAGGAAGCATGAACAAGAGAAATATTTGAAGTAATAATAGTTGAAAATGTTCAAATTTAATAACAGGCACCAAACTACAAATCAGGAAACTAAAAGAACACTTAGGATAAATAACAGAGACTATATATCTAGGCATATAGTATTCAAACTGCAGAGAATTAAAAACAAAGAGAAAATCTTGAAAGAAGGTCAGTTATGGGGACATAATATATAGAGAAAGAGTAAGAATTACATAAAACTTATCTTCAGAAACTATGCAAGAAAAAGACAGTAGAATGAAATGTTTACTGTTGAAAGAAAAAATCTACTAACCTGAAATTCTGCATCCAGTCAACAATTCTTTGCCTACAAATTTGATAACATAGATGAAATGGATCAATTTCTGAGAAGACACAAACTACCAAAACTCTCAGAAGGAAGAAATAGACTATCTGAGTAAGCCTGTATCTAATAAATAGTAATTAACAACCTTCCTTTAAAAGCTCAAAGCCCATTCACTGGTGAAGTCTAACAAACATTTAAGATAGAAATTCTCTACAATATTTTCAGTAAAATAAGGTGGAAATATTGAATACTTTCTACCTCATATTATAAGCCAGCAGTGAGTGAAGACTAAAACCAGATATAGACATTATAAGATAGGAAAACTATAGGCCAATATATTTCATTAATATGAATTTAAAAGTTCCTCAACAAAATATTAGCAAATAAAATTCAACAATATATAAAATGAATTATACATATTACCAAGTAGGAATTAACTCAGGTATGTCAGATTGTTTCAACATTGAAAGCAAATTAATGTAATCCATCTCATCAACCCTAAAAAAGAAAATCATATGATCATATCAATAGATGCAGAAAATTCATTTGACAAAATCTAACATCTTCTTACAACTGTCAGCAAATAAGGAATAGAGGGAACCTCCTCAACTTGATAAATAACATCTACAGAAAACCAACAGTTAACATTATACTTAATGCTGAAAAATCAAATGCCTTTCCCCTGATATAGAGCAAAAGGGAAGGCTATACCTCTCCCCACATGCCTATTCAACATCATACGAAAAGTCCTTGCTAATGGAATGACATATAAAAAGAAAATAAAAAGCAAACAAA
>NW_007258419.1:3724-5264 GCF_000164805.1 Carlito syrichta
AAAGATCAAGAATAGCCATTTTAACACTGAGAAGAACAAACTTAGAGGACTGACACTACCTGGCTTCAAGAATTACTATAAAGCTACAGTGATCAAGATATTGTGATACCAGTGAAATAATTGAAAAGCTGATCAATGCAACAAAATGGAAAGCCCAGAAGTAGGCTCACACAAGTATCTGATCTTTGACTAAGGAACAAAGACAATAAAACAGAGCAATGATAGCCTTTCAACTAATGATTCTGGAACAACTGGACATCCACAATAAAAAAAAAAAAAAAAGGAAGGCGTGTAGCTGCAGATCTTATACCTCTCACAAAAATTACCTTAAAATGGATCACAGGTCTAAATATAAAACACAAAGCTAAAAACTTCTAGACAATACACAGGAGAAACTCTAGTTGTCTTTGGGTTTGGCAATGAGTATTTAGGTAACACCAAAAGCATTATCTATGAAGGAACAAATTGAACAATTTGACTGTTAAAATTTAAAATTTCTGCTCTGTGAAAGACTATCAAAAGAATGAAAAGAAGAAGAAAAGATTCAGAGAAAACGCTTGCAAAAGATATATCTGATGAAAAACAGTTTAGCCAAAACATACAAAGAACTATTAAAATTCAATAATAAGAAAATAGAAACACATAAAAATTAGTAATTTAGACAGATAATTTGCCAAAGAAGACATATTTATGGCAAATAAAGCATATAAGAAATCTGGCAGCCTATATCAAACAAGAATTGAAAATTATGAGATTTACAATGAGTTGCCACTACACACCTACTAAAAGAACCAAAACCCAAATCACTGACAGTATCAAATGCTGGTAGGACAGACTCTTATTCATTGCTGGTGAGAATGCAAAATGATACAGTCACTTTGGAAGACAGTTTGGCAGATTTTTATAAAGCTGAATGTGGTTATCACCATACTATCCAGCAACTGTGCTCCTTGATATTTACCCAACTGGTATGAAAACTTATCTGCACACAAATGTTATAGCAGTTTTATTCATTATTGCAGACACTTGGAAATAACCAAGATGTACTTCAATAGTG
This sequence comes from Carlito syrichta, assembly GCF_000164805.1. Lineage (NCBI taxonomy): Eukaryota > Metazoa > Chordata > Mammalia > Primates > Tarsiidae > Carlito > Carlito syrichta. The sequence continues at coordinate 4,782 of NW_007258419.1, forward strand.
GATAAACTTGGTATATACATAGGATAATATTTAGAGAGAAAGAAATAAGCTATCAAGCCATGAAAAGACATGGAGAAACATTAAAGACATAGTGCGAAATTAAGGAAGCCAGTTTGAAAAATTACATACTGTGTGATTCCAACTATATAACATTTTGGAAAAGCCAAAAAATTGGAGAGAGTAAAAAGATGAGTTGTTGGCAGGACTTCAGGAAGGGAGATGAATAGATAGAGCCTAGGATATTTTTATGGCAGTGGAATTATTTTGTATGATACTAGATTGGTGGATACTACATTATTGTATTGGTGGAAGACACACCAAGTGACATTATGCATTTGGAAAAACCCATAAAACGGTACAACAGAAAGAGTGAAAGGTAATGTAAACTGCAGACTTAATTAATTAATTGTACAAAATGTATTATAGTAATGCAAGTTGTTAATAAAAGGGAAAATTGTATGTGGCTTGATGAGACAGGGTATA
>NW_007258420.1:0-28654 GCF_000164805.1 Carlito syrichta
GAAAATTTGTTTCCCATCCTCTTACTTGAGTCTGTGCATGTCCTTTCTAGTGAGATGGGTCTCTGAAGGCAGTATATTGTTGCCTGGTGATATTTTATCCATTTTGTCATTCTATGTCTTTTCAGTGGTGCGTTTAGTCCATCACATCAGACTAATTATGAAATGTGAGAGTTCATCCCTATCATGGAGTCTTATTGAGTTTTGTTCTTCCACTTGGTTTTTCTTTTTTTTTTTTTTTCTCTTTCTCTTTTCTCTTCTCTTTTTTTTTTTTTGTCTTTCTTTTGCTTTTGGGGTTGGTTCGTGTATATTTTATTCTTTTCCCTGTACTCTTGTGAATAACATTGTTCTTTTTTCCTTTTTCTTCTGTGTTTAGTACTTTCTTAAGTGTTTCATGTAGAGATGGTTTTGTGGCTGCATAAGTTCTTAGGGATTGGATATCTGGGAAAGATTTTAATTCTCCCTCACTGATGAAGCTTAGCTTGGCTGGGTAGGTTATTCTTGGTTGAAATTGTTTATCCTTTAGGACTTTGAAGATAGGGCTCCAAGCTCTCCTAGCCTGCAGGGTTTCTGCAGATAAATCTGCTGCTATTCTGATTGGTCTTCCATGGTGGGTGATCTGGCCTTTTTCTCTTGCTGCCTTTAGGATTTTTTCTTTTGTGCCTACTTTATTTAGGCGAATTATTATGTGTCTAGGAGTTGATCTTCTCATTTGTTGTCTTGCGGGGGTTCTCTGAATCTCTTGTGTTTGAATTTTTGTATCACTGATTAGGTGAGGGAAATTTTCTTGAATGATCTCGTGGAAAGTTTGTTCCAATGTGGTCTCTGTTTCTCTTTCTGCCTCAGGGAGTCCGATTATTCTTAGGTTAGGCCTCTTGAGGTAGTCACTCATCTCTTGAAGGTTTTGTTCTGTCTTTTTTAGCTTATTTTCTGTGTTTTTAAGAGTTTGGGTTATTTCTATATTTTGGTCCTCAAGCTCTGAGATTCTTTCTTCTGCTTGGGTAATTCTGCTTTCCATGCTTATCAATTTGCTATTTATTTCATTCACAGTATTCTTTATTACTGTTATCTCAGATATCAACTCCTTCCTAGTTTCTTCTTGTGTCTCCTCAATTCTTTTTAATCTCTCCAATATTGTTTTGATATCTACATTTGCATTTTGAGACCCTTCATTCTGGGGACTTTTCATTGTTTGTATTCCAAAGTCAGTTTTCTCAGTGTCTGCTCTCCCAGGCGTCTGGGAGAGACCCATACTCTTCTTTTGGTTTTTCTTCATTTCTGTAGATTTTTCTCCCTTTACCCCTTTCCCTCCCCCTCTTCAATTCTGTTTTTGAGGGAAGGTGGGGTTGCTTTTATTTCTCTTCTACGATGACCTGTTCTTCCTTATGAGGGTCTTCTGGTTTTGTTCACTTTTCCCTCTGCTTTACAGTCTGTCTATTCAGCAGTTTGCAGTCTTGGTCCGTTCAGAGAATCTCACCAGTTCACCTATGCCTTCGCCATCTTGCCCTGTCTCCAGGACTCAGTTTTTAATGAGTGCCTTTGATGCCCTAATTCCATGTGTAATCATGCTTTAATTACTATGACTGGGAAGGAAATCATCCCAAATCTTAGTAGCTTAAAATCATAGTTTATTATCTCTCATGATTGCTGTGGATCAAGAATTAGAGAAAAGCTTGGCTGGGCTGTCTGACTTGTGATCTCTCATGAAACTGCAGTTAGATGGTGACTCAGGTAAAGTTTATTCCAAAATCCTTCCCATTGAATCCAGAATGGATCCTATACAAATGTTGTCCAGTGGGCAAAGACCTAGATGAAGAGTAAGGGTCTTGTTGTCCATCATGCCTGGAGCATCAGGCAGACCCTGCCAAGGACTTGGGGGACTCCTGTCACTTCCAGGGCCCTGAAGTGGAGAGCAGCCATGTAAGAAACAGGAAGCCCCTAACCCACAGTCTGGGTGTTTGGAAGCTTGAGGACATCATGAGATCACCCCAAAGTGTTTAGGCACACTTCAGCCCATTGTCATTCCAGAAGGCCAGCTGCAGAATCTTTGGTGGAGCATTCTTAAAAATAATTCCATCAACCTTATCAAAGCATGACATCAGCGGATTCCTTACAGTGGAAGGATAGATGCTCTATAATCTACAAAAATAATAGCTGGTGCTTACCGTGCACTTATATACCCCAAACTGCTGAGCACTTTATACAGACTAACTCATTTAGTCACCACAGCAGACCTGTGAGTGAGCTACTTTTATTATCCTTATTTTACATATGAGTTACTTCAGATACATGAAGTAACTTGCCCAAGGCCACACCATTGGTTAGAGTAGAGCTGGAATTAAAAGTAGGATCTTGGGAGTCAGAAAGACTTGGGTTCAGATTCCAGCTTTGTCATTTTCTAGCCGTGTGCCCTCTTAAAGCTTCAGTCTCCTCATCTGTAAAATGGAGATAATAACATTATCTACCTCAGGGGGCTGCTGGCAGATCAGATGGGATGCTTCATTGGTCATCCTTGCCAGTCTTTCTCAGTAAGTCAAGGTCAGCATACACAACCACTGGGAAAAAGTAATTCTCTCTTAGCCTCCAGAGCTTAGAGAAGCAGGAAGGGGATGTCTGGCTTAAAGAAACAACCTCCAAATCAAATTGGAAACTTGAGAGAGGCAATGTCAGTCTTCCTTTCCATCTTAGTGCCCTTCTGTTTGCTGAGAAGGAAAAACATTTCTATAAAGATAAGAGAAAGGGAATTTAGTATCCACTCTGATACACTCACTCTCATGGTTTTATAAATACATTCTCTTATGGCAAGCAGCAGTAGTTATCACAATGCCTGGATTTGACAAACTCTAAGTAGCTGGTTTATCAGATGATGCCTTTTGCATGAGCAATGTTTAATATTCTGCTGTAGGAATGAGGAATCTGCATTTCAAGCGTTGGTATAACTTGAGCAGATTATAAAACCATATATTTTAAAAGGCCTTGCTATCACCCAAACAGAAATGGCAGGGACTGGTGGGTGGTGCTGCATCCAGATCCAAGATGCTTTCTGTGAGCTCTGTGACCTTGAATAAATCATGTGGCAGCTAAGTCACATGGTTTAGTGAAATGACCAGAATTGACCTTGGGAACAGAAAGGTCTAATTCAAACAATGGTCCTACTACATTCTAATAGTATGACCCTGGGCGGATTATCCAGCTCTCTTCTTTTTTTTTTTTTTTTTTTTTTTTTTAGAGGTGACCTAAGGTTTTTTTATTATTATTTTTTTCTAACAGTTCTTTTTTTTATAATCAATATTTTTTATTATGATCTTGTGGAGTACAGTTAAGGGTTAGGTATACAAATATGCTTTGTTCAGGCACCCTTGTTGATAAGAGGTGTCTCCCCATCCCCAAACAGATATTTACTACCGTTAATCCCATCTCCCTTCCCCTCCCCACCCCGTAGTTTCTCACCATTGTTAGTCATTTTCTTATAGTATTATGTTATCCAGCTCTCTTCTAGCCTCCCATTTGTCATTGGTAAATGGAGAATAAGGACTCCAGCCCAGTGAGACTGCCTTGTGGATCCTCCGAGATAATATAGGCAAAGTGCTATCACCTCAATTAACATCCATAAATGCCAGCTATCTTTCCTTCTGTCTAGCTCTCTCAGTTTCCTTACCTTAAAAGTGTGGTCACTGAATTTTATGGTTTCCACGTTCCCTTTCAGCCCCAAATAATTCTAGTTAATGCCTGGGCTAAGCACTAGGATACAGATGAGCCATGTGGACGTGACACTACCTAGAAACCTAGACAGGTGGGCAGGCATTGGGTATGTGCAGGTGGGAAGCTGAAGAATGGCAACAAAGTTGGAGGAGCAGCTCATGAGTGAATAGGATCAAAAACACGCTAAAATAGTGACTGTGTTTTTACGGGACATAATGAGTTCCTCACCTGCGGAGCTTCAGAGCTGGAGAAAGCAGGTAAAATAGTGAGTCCGGTGGATTCACACATATAAGTTGAATTGTGCCTAGGGAGATGTGGGATGTGTTAAACACAGGTAAAACTGGAAGAAGATTACATCCTTCATCAGTAAATTTCCACAAATGGAGACTTGTTAACACAAGGAACTAGGAGGTTGAAAATGCACTTAGCAGCAGCTGGCTTTTCTGTGTGCTTGGGCAGGACCCTGTTCTAAGCACCTTATATGTGTTAACTTATTCTTGACGGTCACCTTACAATACAAGCATCAGTATTATCCAGGTTATAGGGAGTTCAAAGGTCCAGGATCACAGAGCCTATAAAAGGCAGAGTAGGGATTCAGAACTTTTGACTCCAGGGACCCAGCTCTCAGACCCTGCATCCACAAGGCAAGGGGTGGGGGGAGACTTGCGTGTCTATTACAGCCACCTGAAGTTAGGCTCAAAAAAGGGTTGCGTAGTTTCTCAGTGGGATACAGTAACTGGCCCAGGAAAGATGTTCCCAACTACATAAAGATCCCCCCGCTGGGGCATTTAGGTTGCATTCAAGCATCAAGCAAGGTTGTATTCTGGTTCTCCTGCTTAAGCCAGCCTGTGAGGTCAATGGACTAAGTCTGCGAATCTACCTTGCCTATAGAGGGGGAAGTTGTTCGAGGTACCCTGTTTACAGTAGTTATTACTAGGTAGGGGTCATCTCTAACAAAGCCAGAGAGTGGGATTTACTCTCACGTGGTTCCAACACCCAGAGAAGAGGTCATTACTGTGAGGTCATAAATTATACCAATGACTGGCTGTTAACCCTACTCCCAGTAAAACTCAAAATTCCCACCAGGGAGTGAAGAGGATGATCTTCCTTTTAAGTTTTACATCCTTTCTGAGAAAGAATTCATAGGAATCTAGGAGGAAAGAGAAATGCAGTTTTAAAAAGCAAGACAAATTGGAATCTTAAGAAATGGATTTGAGTCCTGGCTCTATTATTTTTTAGCATTGTGACTTTGCTTACCTCAAAGGAGCAGCTCACAAATCAAATGATTACATACGCAAATGTTGTATGTAGAAACAGGCAGGCATTTCAGGGGCTGAGGTCAACAAAAAGCAAAATGAGTTGCCCGAGCCTCTCCTGTCAACCCCCTGACTCTGGCAGAGCTGAATCACATCCCTGGTTTTAGTAGCTAAGACTTCATTTGAAAAAAGTGGTGCTAAGCCTTAAAACAGATTGAACAAGTGATGGATGTCAGCACACATTGTAAATGCTCCAGCAGGCTTTCTAAATTATAATATGCGTACAGATCACCTGGGGATTTGTTAAAATGCAGATTCTGATTCAGTAAGTGTACTAATTTCCTGGTGCTGCCATAGCAAATTACCAAGAGCAAGGTGGCTTACAACAACAGAAATGTATTCTCCCAGAGTTCTGGAGGCCAGGAGTCTAAAATCAAGGTGTTGCAGGGTTGGCTCCTTCTGCAGGCTCCCAGGGAGAATCTGATGTTCTACCTGTCTCCCAGCTTCTGGTCGATGGCGGCCTTGGTTTCTAAACACATCTTTCCAAACTCTGCTTATGTCTTCCTATGGCTTCTTTTTCTTGTGTGTCTTTGTGCTCTCTTCTCTGCTATACGAACACCGGTATGTATGACTTCATCTCCAGATCTCTATGTTAATTACGTCTGCAAAGGCCCTTGTTCCAGATAAGGTCACCTTCTGAAGTACTAGGTAGACGTATCTTTGTGGGGGACGCAATTCCACCAACTACAATAGGACTAAGGTGGGCCTGAAACTCTGCATTTTTAAAAAGTTTTCAGGTGTTGCTGGTCCACAGATCACACTTTAAGAACCAAGGCTGTAAACATCCCACAGGATTGATTATTTGCAGCATTTTTGATGGGTTGTTTATCACACTAATGCATGCCCAGACATACTATAGGGGACATGGCTTACAGTCACAATTCTGAGATTTTTGAAGAGTGCGGTGTGATCACATAGGCAGGAACAGTCACAACATGGCTTGGACAGGAGTTTCCCAGGTCCCTGATCCCCTGACGTGGTGCTTGGTGTCCAGCGACAATGTCTGGACACGTATGTCACTGGAAGAATATAAAAACAGCACAATCGGTGATTTCTAAAAGTTCTAAAAATCGACCTTCCATATGACCCTGCAATTTCCCTACTGAGAATATACCTGGAAGAACTCAAATCATTCTATAAAAAAGATACCTGCACATGTATGTTTATCGCAGCATTGTTCACAATAGCAAGAACATGGAACCAATCGTGCTGCCCATCAAAAGAGGATTGAATAAAAAACGTGGTACATATACACGATGGAATATTATGCACCACAAAGAAGAACAAAATCATGAACTTCGCAGCAACCTGGATGAAATTAGAGTCTATAATACTGAGTGATCTTTCACAGAAACAAAGAACTGAGTATCAAATGTTCTCACTCATAAGTGGAATTTGAACAATTACCGTAATACTATAAGAAAAGGATTGACAGTAGCAGGAAACTGTGGGGGGCAAGGGAGCGGGGAGGTGGAACTGACAGTAGTCAAAATCTGCCTGGGGGAGGGGGGACACACCTCATCAACAGGGGTACCTGCACAATGAATATTTGTATACCTAACCCTGAATTGTACCCCACAATTTTAAAATGAAAAAACAGCACAAGCATTCCTGTGCTATGATTCTGTGGGGCTAACAGAACTCCCTCCACCTCACAGAATAACTTACACTAATAATATGTGTACTTCTATTTTAAAGGGTGTTCATTATTTAACAAAGTTCACATCAGCAAGGTCACGTTTTCATCAGAGAGAGAAATCATAGTCAAGTGCCCTGCTGTCTCTAAACTCAAGATAACTGCATGCATTTGAATTCTGGCTCTGTCACTTATTAGCTCTGTGAACTTGAGCGAGTTGTGTGCCTTCTTTATTTCAGTTTCCTCATCTGGAAAATCATAGTACTTACTTCATACCTTCATTTTGCAGATTTAAGAGCTAATATACAGAAAACTCTTGGAATAGTACTTACTGGATGATAAACCCTCACAAACTATAAATATTGTTAATATCATATTACTGCTATCGTTATGTCTCAGTAGTCCACTCACGACTCTGATTTCATAATACCTTCTTATCTGGGATTTTTTAATAGAGAGTCTGGCCGAGGGAGCATCATAATAAAATCCATTTACCTGTACCTTTTAATATTTCATTTTCTTTTTCATCTGTGGATTTAATTTATCACTCGGCTCATCCTCAGAACGATATGAGACAGAAAAGACAGACTATTTAGGGCCTTCTCTTGATTGTTTTCTGACCTCATTTCTTTGCATGTGTGAAATGCCCACAGACATTTCGTCCCGAAAAGTGCTGCACAGATGAGATTATGATGTCCCCGGGTCCTCAGGTTGACAGTGAGAAATGGAAGAGAAATGACCATGGATCTCCTGAGAGCTGGAATAGATGAGGGTGCTATGGCAGGCCTTCCCTAGAAATCTGTCTTCAGAGGGGCATGTTATAAATGACAACTGGGAGGAAACCATGTTGCAGTAGGAAGAACCCAGAAGACATCCCCACGTCTTAGTCTACTCTTCTCCTTCCCACTCTGACAAAGGCTTCCTTAAAATTGTCACGTTTTCAGCCTGGGTGCAGTGGCCTAAGCCTGTAATCTCAGCACTTTGGGAGGCCTAGGCAAGAGGATTGTCTGAGCCCAGTGGTTCAAGACCAACCTGGGTAACATAGCGAGACCTCGTCTCTACAATAAATCAAAAAATTAGCCGGGTGTGGTAACACTCGCCTATAGTTCCAGCTATTTGGAAGACTGAGGGGGAAGGATTGCCTCAGCCCAACAAGTCAAGACTGTGGTGGCCGTGAGTGTGCCTCTGCACTCCAGCCTGGGCAACAGAGTGAGACTCTGACTCAAAAAAAAAAAAAAAAGTCATATTTTCTATTTATCCTAAATCCTTCCTTCCAAATACAGCTCCTTGGGGTATAAAGCGAGGGTCTATTTACTAAACTTTAAATGTTTAAATTATTTTTATAATATTAAAATGTTTAACTTATGGAGCATAGTACTAGGCATCTTATTTATAGGTTCACATTTAATTATCATTGCAGCTCTGTGAATTTGATATCATTGTCCTCATTTCACAATGAGATAAATGAGTTTTTAAAAGGATGCATAAATTTCCCAAGGTCACAGAATTAACATATAGCCAGGCCTATGTTTTAGCCTGTGCTGCCTGACTTAAAAACCTCTATGTGCTAATACATAATATAATATACAATTTTCAACATTGTATATTATATTAATATAATATATAAAACACATATACAGTATTTTTGAGGTTAAGGAAATTACAGATAATATTATGACCTTTATATGACTGTGAATGTTCCACATCTGCAATCATGCACATTTTCTGATTTTTCTGATTGTATTTTAAATATAATATATTCATATATAATTACATATTTTTAATACTTTAAAGCAACTAACACAAGGCCAACTTGACAGGAGATGATGATAAAAGATCAGCTTTTCATAAAATTCAAGGCAAATGAGTCTGAGCTCATTTATGAATTCCAGAAATAATTTGAACAGACCATTGAGTTTCATGGTCTGCTTAAAGTCAGTCTCACAATGTATGATGGATGCTTTTAGATATTTGTTGCATATGAGAAATCCGTACCTAACAGGTAAGAAAATTACCTGTCAGTTTCTAGAAAGAACAGATGTCGATAAGCAAACCATACTGTTGTACAAACTGTACCAAATAGAAGTTATTAGACATGTTTTAGGCAATTGCTTTCTCCTGGAGCTGGACGTTTTTGTTCAAGCAATTTTTGGATTAGTTCAGTCAGGTGTACAAGAAGAAAAGAAACAGGATAACAGGGTAACCACCTTTTACTGAGTTTTGATGCAGGACACTGCATTTATTTCCCACAAAAGACCTGGTAGATATCATTCTAATCTCTGTCTTACATATGAAAAAACAAAGCGAGCATTCATTCTTATGTCTCTCTAGATACATTTCCATCATTCTACCACTCTGCTCTGTGACCTGGAGACTGAATTCACTGCACAACTTCAACCTAGTTCCCTGGTCACCTGGCTTCTGGTTAGGTTCAGTCAATGAGAGGTACGATTAAGAGAATGGGATATGAAAAGAAAGAGTCATTTGGGGTATTTCTTCTGCTGCTGCTGTCGCTGGTGGGCTGTGAGTTGGCAGGGACTAGGTTCTTCTACTTAAGTTATAGTTCATGTCAGGTGGCTCTCTCTCCTTAGCTCTTGATGAGTTCTGGTAAATTCTCCTTTTCCTGTGCCTAGGAGTTGTGACAACTCTCTGCTGTTGCTTGGCCAACATTCCTCATCAGTTTTCTGATACCTGCCCACAACTTTGCACAGAATTCCATGAATAAGCTCTTCTTACCCCCTTCTTTGCAATGGCCATCTTTTCCTGGCCATGACCCTGACAGGTAAGACAGACTTTAGAAACCTTCCCAAAGTAACACAGGTAACAAGTAAAATAGGAATACTAGAGGATTCCAGGAATTATTGGAGGGTGAGCAGATTTAGAGGGGGTGAGAGGAATGTTGAGTTAGGTTTTGGACATGTTGGACTTGACAGTTTTCTAAACAGCTTAATAGAGGGCCCAAGAGATAGCTAAAATAAAGACACAGAACTTTCCAGAGTGAATGGGCTGAAGCTACAGATGGAAATGGAAGGGAAACCACTGGATTGAGTAAGAGATCAAATGAATAGGTTCAGAATAAGAAGAACAGAACTAAATGATTCCTAGGGAAAGCCCACTTTAAGAGCTAGGAAGATGAATAGAAAAGACAGGGGGCTTTGGGGAGGATAATAAAATTATGGGCACATTTAGGGTCCTAAAAATCTTGAGAAGAAAAGATATCAAAGAAGAAGTGGACAATTGAGTCCAATTGCCCCGAGAGCTTATGTGCTTCAGGAATGGAAAAGTTTCATTCTATTTTCTTTTTATTGTAATAAAAGTCACATAGTATAACATTTACCATTTTAGCTATTTTAAAATATTCAATTTAATGGCATTAAATATATTCATGATGTGCAACCATCACCACTATCTAGTTCCAGAATTTTTAAAATCACCCTAAACAGAATTCTGCACCAACTAAGCAATTACTCCCAATTCCCGCCTTCCCCAAGACCCTGCCAACCACTAATCTGCCTTCTGTCTAAGCTGGATATTTCATATGAATGAAACCAAGTAATATGTGGTCTTCTGTTATATTTTATAACAAGGAGGCCATGAATGGAAAGTGTTAGCAGGTCTTAAGTTTAGTCACTGACAGCAAGGAAGTAGAATTTACAACTCTCTCAGCCCTCATCTTCCCTAGGGGATTAGCAGTTGCCTTAAGGCAAAAAGCCCAGATAACTGAATATACCTTTTTGTTCCTTCATTAGTGAAGCTAATTGCTTCAGGATATCTCTGTATAAATCTTTCTTGTCTCTAACCTCTTGTTTCTCTACAGGAATCTAGGGTTCCTTCAGGTCTGGAAGAAAGAGATAGATCTTGAAAGTCAGAGCTGTGAGAGAGCTCAACCAGGAAAAAATAAGATCGGATCAGCTTTGGAGATTCTGATCACCAAATAATGTGTCCTAAAACAATGTTCCTCAAATTATTTCTGGAGAAAAAGTATTTTCCTCCAATACTTCATGGATCAATATTTGTAAAAAAAAAAAAAAAAAATACATTAACAACGAATTACTAGAAAAATGAAACTGCAAAACAAGTCTTTTTATTAGATTCATTAGACAAAATTATTCTACAAATTGCTATAGAAGCTTATATGTATTTGCTCTCAAACATCCTAGGACTGTATGAGATACAGGCATTCAAGCCTATCCTTTTGATATAGCCTGGATTTCTGTGATCAATACAAGCCTGGCTTAAAATAGCTCCTCTGAGACTAGCCTGGGACTTCACCTTGCTTTCCTCTGTGGAATTTCTTGACTTCACAAATATTATAAAGCGTCAAGTTATTTAAAATCAGATTTACCTTTCTCTTTTCAAGGTTGTGGCGGAACCAGATGAGTTTTTCTGGGGAAAGAATTCCTGAACTGTAGAAAATGGCAGAATTTCAGTGAAGTAATGGAGTAAAAGCAGCCAGATTACCAGGAGTGGGTGAGTGAACAGATATGGAGAATTAGCGCCTGAAATTGCTGTAGACCACCTGGCAATAATGGAAGAGACAGATGTGATATTCTGTTTGAGAAATGTTTGTTTTGTTTGCTTACTTACTCATTTTGTTTGTTTTGTTATTGCTCTTTTAAGATGAGAGAGGGTTGAATGTGCTTTTAAAATGAAATAAAGGCAGGAGAAAGGGGGAGAGAGAGAGGAGAGAGAGGCTGAAGAGAAAGAAGAAAGAAGTAATAGTGGATGCACGTGGGAGCTAATGAGATTCTGAGCATAAGGATGGAAGATAGGCAAGACAGGAGGAAGAAAAGATGCCTAAGTGCACACAAGTCATGGTTTAATCAGGTGATATGCATTTGATGTTGGAGATTGAAGCCTGTAGCACAGGAAGTAGGGAAAGGGAGATGGATACAAAGTGGAAAAAATAAAAAGCATACTGGAGTCCAGTGTGAGTGGAGCCCCCCGACAAAGACAGTCTAAGCCTTGAATCATCTGTTGTTGTTTTTGATCTCTGACTTAATGATATGAGTGTGCCCCAAAGGCCAGGGGTCCTTGGTCAAACATACACACCTGATCCAACAGCCAGAGAAACGGAAAGAGGATTCAAGGTGTCAACTGAAACATCACAAGTTCTATACGTTTGGAAAAGAGACTTAATTTTTTTTAAAAACGTTGCAACCTACAGACTGGTCATTCCATAGTCTGGGAAGCACAGCCTCCAGCATCTTGTGGAGAGGTGTGTGGGACAGGGATTTATGATGAATGGACTGGCCAAGTATACTTATTCAACAGATTATACAAGGAGATATGAATATTCACTAAGGGTGTGAATATTCACTAAGGGTGTGTGTGCAAATTTGGATAAGCAAGCATGCATGTTATTTATGTCCCATGTTTATTTTGGGGTGGAGAATTAACAGTTAAACACATTACTGTTGGGTCCTACATGTCAAAAAGAAGGCCACAAGGGCACTCAGTGTTGCAACCTCTGTAAACTGGCCAGAACCAGTCCATGGGGAGTGATCTCTTATTAGGAGAAAGTTACTGAAATCAGTTCCATGTCCAACCAAACCTATAGTTACAGCTGGAACAGGGGGTTAGTTAGTCAGTGTCTGGTGGCGGATTAGTTGTAATTGTTTCCATTTTGCTTATCTTGAGACCATTGCTTGTTTAGCTGCTAGAAAAAAAAAGAAAAACCTCAGAACATAGTTTATGCTTTAAGTGCAGAGGGGTCTTCCTTAAACCTTGCCTGGCATGGCCTTAGATCTTGTTGACAACTTGGCATTTTACTGTCACAAAGAGTTCATTCTGTCAGTCTTGTGATCTCTATTTTGACACTAATGTCGGTCAGCTGTTATGTGTAAACAACAAAGGGGAGGGGGCATGGATTAATTTTACATCCTAACAGCAATTAGAAACTGAAATAAAAATATTTCACTTGCAGTTGCACCTAAATGTAAAATATCTCAAGCTAAATTCAATGAGAAAAATGTGTAAGATTCCACTGAAAATCATAAAACATTGCTGATAAAAATTAAAAATCACCTAAACAAATGAAGAAATGGATCATGTTTCTAGATTGGAGGACTTTACATTGTTAAAATGTCAGTGATTCTTAATTTGATCTACAGATTCAATTCACTTCAAATGTAATTCCAGCAGTCTTTATAAAAAACAGAAATTGGCAAAATCTGCTTTTAAAACATAAATGGAAGTACAGAGGACATAGACTATCCAAGCAATTTTAATAAAGTGAGCAGATTTGGAGAACTCATGCTACCTGACTTATCTGACTTATTATAAAGCTATTTTATCAGGAATGTGTGATATGGCCACAATAAAAGACAACTGAATTAATGGAATAGTCTCGAGAGTCCAGCAATAGACTCAAACTTAGACTTTCAAATGATTTTAGACAAAGATATCCAAAGCAGTTCAGTGGGGAGAGAAAAATAAACATGGTATCTTTCTTATGCCATACTCAAAAATAATTTTGAGTTGGATCATGGGCCTAAGCATAAAAGTTAAAAGCATAAAATTTTAGAAGAAAATATAGGTGAGTATCCACGCAACTTGAGAGTAGGTAAAAATTGCTTAGGTGGGCAGCCCTCTCAGATTCCCTTCCACTGTGGGAGCTTTTCTGTCCTCTCAATAAATACTGCTTTAAAAAAAATTGCTTAGGTAAGACGCATATACACAAAAGAAAAAAATGACAAATTAGACTTCTTCTAAATTAAATATGTTTTCTTTTTTTTTCAAAGTTTTACTTCCTTTTTATTTATTTATTTTTTATTTTAAATATGTGGGGTACAATTCAGGGTTAGGTATACAAATGCTGATTATGTAGGTATCCTTGTTGATGAGGTGTGCCCCTCCCTCCTCTAGCAGTTTCCCTCAACTGCAAATATTTTTTCTAATCAAAAGTCACCATTAAGAAAACATACCAAGAAACCACAGATTGCAAAAAAACTACAAAACATATATCTGATAAATGACTTTATTCAGAATATATGTGAACTCCTAAAAATTAATACTCAAAAATAAGTAATCCAATTAAAAATGAACAAGGCCTTCAACAGCCTCTCACAAAGATACATAAATTTTGAATAAGCGCATAAAGATGTGCTCAACACCATTAGTCATCATGAAAATGCAAAATCAAAGCCACAATGATATATCACTACATCCTCACCTGAATCACTAAAACAAATAGACTGGCAACATGGAGCATTCGTGGGTGTGGAGAAATCAGACTCTCCTGCATTGCTGGTGGGTAGGTAAATTGTTCAACTATGTTGGAAAAATAGTTGATAGTTTCTATCCAATAACCTAGCAATTTCACTTCTAGATATAAACCAAACAGAAATGAAAACATGTCCACAAAAAGACTTGGACAAGAATATTAACAGCAGCTTCTTTATAATAGCCCCAAAACTGGAAACAACCAAAATAGTCATGAACAGAAAATGTATAGGTAATTTGTAGCATATTTATGCAATAGAATAACAACTCATGGATAAATAGAAAAAAACTATACATGTAACAATGTAGACAAATCGCTTAGACATCATGGCTAGGTTAAAAAAAAAAAAAACAGAAACAAAGAGAACTTACTATATGATTCTATTTATAAAAAATAGATAAAACTTGTCTATGGTGGAAAGCATTGGAAAAATGTTTGCCTCTTGTGGGAAACTTGGCTGGGACCTTGGTGTAAAGGAATTTTTTGGTGCTATTGAAATGCTGTTGTAGATATTGATAGGACTGTGGTTTACATGGACGTATGCATTTTCCAAATCTCATTTAAGACTTATTATACATTTCTATTTTGTGTACAATTACCTAAAAAAAGAATTAAAAATACATTTTAAAGTCTAGTGAATTGGTTTGCTTTTTGCAGTGGAATGAGTCAGCAATTCTGAAACTATGTTTTGTGTATCCTCAGCTTCAGCAAAAGAGTAAGTATTTTGAAAATAATGAGATCCAGGTTTCTGATTGTCAGAAAGAGTAGTTACAAATATAGAAAGGGGAAAAACTAAAATGTTCCCTGTGCTGTTGGGTTGTAATTAGAGGTATCAGTATAAATTCATGGTTTTTAGTGTGTGTGTGTGTGTGTGTGTGTGTGTGTGTGTGTGTGTGTGTGTGTAGACAGATATGTATATTCTAGGCTAACTGCTGAGAGGATTTGGAAGCAATAATATAGTAGGAGCAATGACTACATTTAGACCCAGATCTTGATTTCTAAATATCAGTCTCCTCTGAAAGGAATTGAGAAAAATCCAAATCCAAACCCAGGACTGGAGAAGGAGGTGCGTTAGTTGAGCCCAGAACTTCTTTTTGCACCAGAAAGTAAAGGCATGCTCAAGAACAACATGGGTGAATCAGAAGGACACAAGGTAAGCGCTCCCATTGGCTTAGTATAAATAAATAATGGCAGTAGATCATAACTAATTGAATGAAATACATATCTGAATCTGTAGCAATGCAAATGATACATGAATAAGTAAATGGAGAAGAAAGAAATGCTATAATATTTTTGTGGTAGAGTATCAACTAATAAATGTAGAAGGATGAATGGAATCAGAAAAGGACCAATTACTGCTAAACTATGCTGTGATAAAGACACAGGATACGTAAATATTCAAAGTGTCTAGCAACAAACTATTTGTTAATTATCAAAAAAAAAATAGTGACTTTACAGTGGAGAAATCTGGCAGATACTACATTAGGCAAGAGATTTTGA
The DNA here is from genome assembly GCF_000164805.1 of Carlito syrichta. Taxonomy (NCBI): domain Eukaryota; kingdom Metazoa; phylum Chordata; class Mammalia; order Primates; family Tarsiidae; genus Carlito; species Carlito syrichta. Next base: position 15,377 of record NW_007258420.1, read on the forward strand.
AGAACATTCTACAAACTAACCAACTAGTACTCTTTTAAAATATCAAGGTCAAGAAAAACAAGAAAAGTCTTCTTTCTAGATGAAAGAAGGCTAGAGATATGGTAACTAAATACAATGTGTCATCCTGGATTTAAAGGTACTGGATTTGAGGTACTATAAAAAACATTGTTGGGAAAATTTGACCACATTTAGATATAGATTGTGGATTTCATGATAGTATTGTATCAATGTTGTATTTCTCAAATTTGATAAGTATACTTTGTTTATGAAAAAACATTTTTTTATCTTAAGAAATACATACCAAGGCCAGATGAGGTGGCTCACCCCTGTCCTAGCTACTCAGGGGGCTGAAGCGGGAGGACTGCTTGGGGACAGGAGTTCAAGGCTGTGCTGAGCGGTGGTTGCGCCACTGTGCTCATCTGGGCAACAGAGGAAGAACTTGTCTCTAAAAAAACTAAAATAAAATAAAAATGGAGAAGTACACACCAAAATTAATGGTTATGAGGTATAATAGCTCTTCAAATGTTTCAGAAAAAAAAATTATGTAGAATGATGAACCAAATGAGGCAAAATACTAATAACTGGTAAATGTAGATAAAGGGTATTAAGATTTCTTTGTTCTCATTTTGCAGCTCTTCTGTAAATTTGAAATTATATAAAAATCATATGTTGAAAGAGATAGAGAAAGAAGAGAGGGAGAGGAAGCATATTTAGTTGCCATGTCGCTGGTCTTCTTTCATCTAGAATATTCCTTAGCCTTTTCTTGTTTTTCTTTACCTTGATATTTTTAGAGTACTTGGTTATTTTGTAGAATATTCCTCAAAATTTCTTGGCTAAAGCAGTGTCTGCCAGGTTTTTCCACTGTAAAGTCACTAATTTTTTTTTTTTTTTGGTAATTAACAAATAATTTGTTGCTAGATTCTTTGAAGGTCTGCGTATCCTTTGCCTTAATCAAATGTTCACAGCATGGTTTAGTATTAATTGATGGTTTTCTAACCATCAATTAATTTTGGAAAGGGAGGGGGGAAGAGAGGGAGAGAGAGAGAAGGAAGGAGGGAGGGAGAGAGGGAGAAAGAGACAGAGAAAAGAGGAAGGGAAGGAAAGAGGAAGGGAAGGAGGGAGGGACACACACACACACACACACACACACACATAGCGAGACCCAAGATGTGATTCCTGAATAACAGAGCTTTAGGCCAGGCTGTCAAGGCCATGAGTTCTTGGCTAAACAAACCAAAGCCGTTGTGGGTTGGCACACTGACAGGCAGAAAGTGATGATTACAAGTCTGTAAATCAGAGAGCTGGTTTAGACCATAAAATTGGAAGTTTAAAAAAACGCATGTTGTGCTGTAGGCAATTTAATTCTTTTGCATATATTATTCTGAAAGTTACTTATAATTACAAGCATAACTAATACAAAGTTACATACTTTGTAATTAAAGATCTTGTGGGGTAAGGAAAACACATTAGGCATGGGAACTGGCATTTTTATGCTCGTGTGTGTGCCAGGCTCTGGCCCCACGGTACTTCCCTGGACCTTCCCAGTAAGTCTCCCAGGTAGATGTAATTATCTGCATTTTAAGGAAGAGGGAACTGAGGTATTGAAAATGTGCCTTTTCCAAGGTCAAACGGTAAGAATATGTTTTGGGAAGGAGGGGTGCTGCAGAAAAAAAAATGAAAAAATAACAATGACTTTCTACTTCATGAATCTCCTCTAAACGATAAGCCCCATGAGGATGAGAATCTTGCCTATTTTCTTCAGGCGTATATACCAGAACTGGAACAAACACTGCTATAAAGAGATGTTCACTAAGTAGCTGTTAAATGAATGAATGAATTTCCCATTGACTTTGGCAAGACCTAGGTCATTGTCAACTTTTAAAGACTCAATGTTAGAGTGGACTGTAGGTAAAAGGTAGACAGGAGCAAGTTGAGGAGAGGAAGTGAGGAAATGAAGACAGAGTAAAGTCAACTCTTTTGAGCAGCTTTGCTCTGAAGAACAGAAGAGAAATTGGACTTCATCTGGAAAGTGTGAGGGCCAATGAAAGGATCCTCTATAGATGCTATTAAGTCATATTTATAAACTAGTGGAATGATCCAATTAAGGTAGAGAAATTATACAGGAGAGAAATGATATGCCAGGGTAAGATGGAATTTTACAGAGAGATTCTGGTCAGAAGAGACAGAATGAGCAGAGAGTAGCAATTGGAAAACACAAACACAAACTATGGCAGAGCAGGAGTGGTGCCTAGTTCTGCAAATGAAATACACAGTAGTCATGATTCTCCAAGTCCTCTGGAGAATATTCAATGTCCCTGTGTAGTGTATTTAATGGAATTCTTCCCTACAGGTCAAGGTTCCATTTTATATTTTCTCAAGAGACAACTCCCATAACAATCTCATTTTTCCTCTAGGAAGCTTCTGGAAGCCTCAGTCTGAAAGGAGGTTCCTTTGTGAATATGCATTTTCCTACTGTGTACCAGTGTTGTAATAGGTGCTTTCTGCATATCCCTCACTAGAATACTCACAATGCTACCATGAAGTCTGTATTCTAAAACCCACTTTGTGATGCAGAATCAGAGGGCTACGGCATTTATGGGGCTTTCTGTGTTATAGAGCTACAAAGAGTAACTTCCAGGTGCTGCACCTGGAAGTTCATCTGAGTCTCGTCAAGGTTTTTCTACATCTTGGCGCAGTTGATTGTTTATTTGTTGAAGCATTTGCTGGTTCCTTCGACCCAGAGTCCAGTCTGAAGGGAGAACAGTGTCCAACAGTGTGGGTTCAAACACTTCCTGCCTGCCTACTTCTCCAGGATGAATTTCAAAGAGGTTGTTTACCTTTCCTGTGACAACATACTGAGATGCAGTGAGACAGACCCAGCCAGTTTTGATATCATAGCAGTAAGCACAACACTTTTGTCTCAGTAAGGCTAGCCTTTTTTTCTGTTTCTGCAGAGAATTTTCCAGGGATCAGCTTTTCATTAATTAAAATGTGTCATCTCTCAGCGAAGAAAGGATGAACAATCTATAGAATGTTCATTCAAAAAAGAACAAACTATGGCTCCATGTAAAACCATGGTTGGATCTTTTTTTTTTTTTTAAAAAAAACAAACTATTGTATTGGGCAAAGAAGGGAGGTGTGATAGCATGCATAAAATACTATTCCATGTATAGGAAATTTAAACAACACAGGCAAACGAATCTAGGGAAATAGAAGTCAGAGTATGATTGGTGCTGACTGGAAGGGAACAGGAGTGAATTTTCTATTCTGATGGAAACATTTACTGTCTTAATCTGATTGGTGGTTTCTCCTTTCCCAGGGAGTTTGTATATGTGAAAATTAATCGAGTTGTACACATAAGAATTATGTGTTTTATAGGTAAATTATGCCCCAGTTTAAAAGTATGCTTTTCCTGAAAACATGGTCTTTTAGGGAGGAGTGAACACTCAGAAAAAAAATAAAATAGGGGGCAAGTCTCCGACAAGGAAGAGCTGTGGGGGAAAGACCTGCAGGGAGGTAGGTGGGGGAACAGCCAGTAGGGTCTGGGATAGAGAGGAATGAGAAGGGCTCTCTGCTGGCCACCAGGGCACTCACAGGAGCCCAGATTCCTGGCAACAGGGGTTGGGCGCTGTCTATGCACTCAGCGTGGTCACTGGAGTAGCTGTTGTCAGACCCAGAGCCTGGTTGGGAGGGCTTGCCCTGGCTCTCTACCCCTCTAAATTGCTGGAGGGGAAGCAGGGCTGGGTTCATGGTGCCTTGCAGAAAGCTGGTCTGGGTTAAGATGTACTTTTGTGTTCAGTTGGCCTTGTTCCTAGGAAGCAGCGAGGCTGCCCTGAGAGAAAGCCTATTGTGTGCAGTAGTTGTGTCAAATGCCTTTTCCCAAGATGCATCCTCTCTCTCATCCTCTCTCCCTCCTCCATCCCTTGTTAATCCAAGGCAGTTGTGGATAGAGTTTTGGCCAACCAATGTTCTTTCCTCTTCCACTTTCTGGAGTCACAGTTTGTGATTAATTACAGAGTATTTTTCACAGGGAATTTCAAACGCAATCATTAGGTGTGCTCATGATCTATGTATGTAAGGGAGAGAGGAGGGAGTTGAAGGAAGGGGGAGGAGAGTGAGAGCAAACGAGAGATAGTGAAAGAATAAGATGGTAATATAGGGAGGAAGGGAGGAGGGAGCAAATAGATTTAGAAACAGGATATACTTTTTCCTTTGCCCAGACTTTCTTCCCATTTCTCACTCTGACCTTGGCACCCTCACCCATGTTAGAAAGGCTTCTGGGAAGCAAGGAAGAAAGAGGACTAAAGAAAGGGAACACCCTTCTAATCCCAGGGAAACATGTCATTATCCAGGGAAGAGGCTGTGAATACTGAAGGAAAGAGATTTGGAATCAATGAAAAATGTGAACCTTATTTTATTATTATTATTTTTTTGAGTCGGAGTCTCACTCTGTTGCCCAGACTGGAGTGCAGTGACCGGGGGCGGCCACCGCAGCCTCGACCTGCTGGGCTCCGGCGATCCTTCCGCCTCAGCCTTCCGAGTAGCTGGAACTACAGGCGCGCGCTACCACGCCCAGCTAATTTTTTGATTTATTGTAGAGATGAGGTCTCGCCAAGTTGCCCAGGAGGGTCTCGAACCCGCGGGCTCAGTCAATCCACTCACCTCAGCCTCCCAAAGTGCGGGATTACAGGCCGAGCCACCGAGCCAGGCTGAACCTTATATTTTTAAAAGATAAGTTATTACTTTCAGGTAGGCACAGAATCACAACGGGCGATTAATTTCTCTTAGCCAAAGGCCATGGGAACCTCCTGAAGGAAATGACCGTAGATGCATATCCTAGTTTACCCATGAATCTAAGTCAAGCCTAGCAGGGAGACCCCAACAACAGCCCCAACCACTGTTTCTGCTTTTAGTTCTCTCTCCTCTAGGATAAATAACAATATTTAATATATTAGGCACTTACTAGGTGCAGTTGCATGATTTATGGTATACATTTATTGATATTTAACTTGAATACTAAAATAATGAAGCATTGCATACAAAGGAAATGTTACTATTAGTACTGTGACAGCACTGTGATCATACCTACATTTACTGAAGACATACTATGTGTTAGATGCCAGCTGAGGCACTGTACACATGTTAATCTTCTCAATAGCTCAATGACGTCATTCTACCCATTTACTAGATGAGGTAAATGATGATTCTAACCTATTTCTCATTGTCAAATCTGTGCTTTTATCTGCTGTATGACTTCACCTCTTTTTGTATATATTTTCTTATTTAATTCTGATGGTAATACTCTGAGTTAGGTCTCCTTATCTCTATTTCAGAGATGAGGAAACTGAGACACAAAGAAGTGAAATAACTTGCTCTAGTTTTGGGGGGTATCTCCATCCTTTCATAACCTGTCATATATTTAGCGTCTACTAATTTATCTAATCACAAATGCTTCCCAAGTGCCTAAAACCTGTTTTAAGTGGGAACAGCGTGCGCCTTGCATTCTCATTTACACTGTTAATTTGGTAAACCCTCTCCAGCCTCCATCCAACATGTCACAGGTTCCAATCTTAATGAAACTTAATGAGATTAAATACGTGAAGGCAACTGCTTATATAACGTTGTAATGTTTCCTGAATTTTCTGCCATATTTACTAGGGTAATATGGTAAATAAGGTAAATAAGTTAAATAAGGTAAATAAGGCAAAGGAGAGGAAACATCTTCCGTTTATTTAGAGGAAAGAAAACGGAAAAGATGTAAACCTCAGGCCATCTCATTATTATGGCTCCTGTAAGCTAAGGGATGAATGGTCCAGTTTTGTTTACCTGAAAATCCTCTCTCTCAGTTGATGCTGAGCTCTTCCTGTGTCCACAAATGTTAATTGATGATTTACTGTGCATGAAGTTCTGACATGTTTCATGATGGAGAGGTACAAAAAAATTTTTAAAAGATACACATAAATACATATGTCTTCATTGTGCAAATGAGTATAATGAGCTATATTTCTTTATTATAAAGCAAAAATGTCATATACAATTGTCTTAAAAACCTAAGTTATGTTGCTTGGAAAAATCTTAAATGACAAAAGATGAAAAATTTACAAAATTAGCAAATAAACATCAGGAAAGAGTTTAAAAAACAAAGCATCATTGGCCATGTTAGAATCAGATAAAGGCAAAGCTGGATAGCACAGTGGAAAGAAGTTGGGCTTTGAACTTAGACCTGAGTTTATATCTTAACCTTACTGAAAAATTTAAGATTAAATAATGTAGATTATAGGGTGATTATGATAGTTAAAATAAATAATACGGTATATGTCCATAAACTCATTAAATATCTTGGCTCACGGTAGGTACCTCAATATAGAGTAGTAATTTTTCTAATTCTTATTACTGCTATATTACAATTGATGGCTGTCTATAAAAAATGTAAAATTGACAGTTTCAAGATATAAGTCCTGAAATGTTTATGAATCCCTAAATTCACATACAGCAACAACCAGAGGACTGGTTCTTATTGATTATAGACTTCCTTGACTACTCACAAACGGAGCAAACCTCATATTGACCAAGATCTCATGTGATACTGGGCTATTGAAATTGACCGTCTAGACCAGGGGTGTGAAAAATCAAATCTATACAAAGATCAAAATTAAAATTAAAATCAGTGAAGCCACCTGCATATCCTAGGATGTATTCTGACATAGACACACTACATTCATATATTAACCAGATAGGACATTTTTCAATTCCACAGTTCTAAATTTTCTTAAAATATATGGCCTTCTCAGTCTATATTTGGTTTTCCTGCATTTGATACGGATGAGTATAATAAATATCCCAGTTTTCCTTTAATTATCCTTAAAGTGAAGTAAAATGACCCAGTTGCAATTACAAATTTGAAGGAGTATTTGCATTCAGACTCAGAGAAGCAATAGAGAGTGGTGGAAAGTGCTGTGAATCAGAGAGTACAGATGCTGCCAGCTCCAAGTGGGCCTGGCATAGCTAGATTTCCCAACCTGTCCAAAGACACAGGGAGATCTGGATTTTATAAAGAATATTCCAATAATTGAATTTTGGCAACTTAGAAAAAATACGCTGTAGGATGATATTCTGTGGTCCAAACAAAACATTTTTGTGGACATCTGACTGTCAAGGGTCCCTAAGCAAAATCACCTGGCTGTGGAAACTTCCTATAAAAAAAAAAATCACACAGTGATTAATTTATTCCATACATGTTCATTGCCTAGTGTGTTCAAAGCATTCATATCACCCACTGGAGGAAATTCAAGAAAATTGTGGTGTTTGCAATGATGGGCTTTGGAATCAGACAGCCTTGCTTTAAATCCTGTCTCTGCCACCTTCAAGCTGTGCAAAATCATCAATAAAATGGGGATTATCTCCAACTCTCATGGTTATTACAAGAATTAAATGAGATAATGCATTGATTGCCCATAGTGAACACATGCTTGTTGATTGTTCATAGACTAGCAAATAAAGACTAACTCTTATGGTTATTGACAACTCACTGACATGGTCTTGGCATTCTGTTTTCCATGTCTGTAATCTCCTTTTCTGGCCAGCTTCCAGTAAGTTCTGCCTGGTGCTCCTTTCTTGATAATGTCCTCTCCTGCAGCTACTCCCAAATTAACACAACTTATGTGGCTACAGATGCCTCTTCTCTGGACATTACAGCCGTCATGTTGAATTATGCGGATTCAACCTTATTGCACTGTGCCTTGTAACACACTGTTACATTTGATACCATGAATCACCCAGTCCTGTTAGACCCAATTTATGTCCAACTACGGAGCTGTATTTTCTTGTGCCATGTCTTGTTATATATGTCCTCAATGACTGACTGAGGCAGTGGCTGCAGAATCCCCCAATTCAGAGTCCTGGAGAGTGCTCCCATCTCAGTGAGCCTGTGGTGCCACATGGGACTTCCATTCTGCCCCTGTGCATCTGTTCTCTTCCTCTCCAGATGACTCCACTCTGTTCCAATGAGAAAGTTCACTTCTCAGTGTCCCCAGATTCAGACTACTTGCCTTTACTGCCTTAGGATTTCTCCAAATGCCCATCAAACCTGCGCATCTGTTAAGGAAACATTGCTGGCTGTGCTCCGGATTGCATAGATCATTATGTGCTCTCAAATCCTCTCTTCTGTCCTCGTGCATTTTCCCCCCTGCTCTTATTTAATTTTGAGGACTTCCAACACTCTGCTTTATTTTATGACATCTTTCGCAATTGGATTAATTATAATTTAAGTACAGAATGATTGTTACGGACTGAATATTTGTGCTGCTCCCCCACTCCCCAATTCATACATTGAAACCTCATCTCCAGGGTGATGATGTTAAAAGGTGAGGCCTCAGGGAGGTGATTAGGTCCTGAGGATGGAGCCCTCATGCATGGGATTAATGCCCTTCTAAGAGACTGAAAAGACCAGAGCTGTCCACTTCCACACATGTGGACGAAGTGAGAAGCCGTCATCTATGAATCAGGGAAGTTCTGTGAGAAATAAATTTCTGTCGTTTATAATATCCGTCTATGGTATTTTGTTATAGCAGCTCAGGTGGACTAAGATGATGATGAAAAAAAAAAGACCACAGTCTTTAGGGTCAGATGGCTGTACATTTGAGCACCACTTACCTATCCACTGTGTAACCTTTTTTTTAATTGGTCATCATCATCATTATTTTTATTTATTTATTTATTATTTTAAAGACATGGGGTAAAATTCAGGGTTAGGTATACTAATGTCCATTATGCAGGTACCTGTGTTGATGAGGTGTGCCCCCCACCCACGAGTTCCCACTACTGCCAATTCCCACTACCTCCCCTGGCAGTTTCCCACTACTGCCAGTCCCCTTCTTATAGTATTATACTTGTTCACTGTGTAACCTTTGGCTGGTTCCTTTCTCCCTTGAACTAGGATGCCTCATCTATTCAATGAGGTTATTAACAACACCTGATTCACACAGTGGTAAAGAGTGAATAGAAAATGATATTGGCTATTACCACTTTTGGCACACAATCAACAAATGTTCCTTTATCGTATCAGGAAAAAACATGCTCATTAATAATGTGTCACAGGGCTTAAACTCCTCAAGGAAAGGACTGTCTTGATCACTTCTGGAACTGCAGGGGCATCTCCAAGCCTAAGATGTGGAGGATAGAGGTGAACATTCAGAGAGGAGGTGCTGTTAGAAGACTTGAGCCCTTGCCGGGCTTGGTGGCTCAGCCTGTAATCCCGTGCCTTTGGGAGGCTGAGGTGAGTGGATTGCCTGAGCCCACGGGTTCGAGACCCGCCTGGGCAGCGAGACCTCATCTCTACAATAAATCAAAAAATCAGCCGGGCGTGGTAGCGCATGCCTGTAATTCTGGCTACTTGGAAGGCTGAGGCGGAAGGATCGCTGGAACCCAGCAGGTCGAGGCTGCGGTGGCCGGGAGTGGCCACTACACTCCAGTCTGGGCGACCGAGTAAGACTCCAACTCAAAAAAAAAAAAAGACGAGCCCACGATATAAGCTCCTTGTTCCCTGAAGTGAGTAGAGCTCTCAGACCCACTCACCAACACCCAAGAACTTTCCCTCTCTGCCTGGTTGAGTCCTGGCAACACTTAGACCAAAGAGTCTAATCACTGGAGATTATCAGAATCACTTGAAGTGTTTGTTAAAACACAGAGTGATGGGCCCCAGCCCCACAGTTTTGGATTCTGAGGGTGCTGGAGGGGAGGAGGGGGCTAAAATGTGCATTTCTGATACTTCCCCAGTGATAACCACATTTTGAGAACTGTTGGCTTCTTGTGTTACCACTCCACTCAGTGGTTCTCAATTTCCTGCCTCCCAGAGGACAGTTGACAATGTCTGAAGACATACACAACCAAGGTTCGGGGGGGAGGTTCCTGGCATCTAGTGAGCAGAAACCAGGGATACTGTTAAAAATTCTACATTGGCTGGGCTCGGTGGCTCAACCTATAATCCCAGCACTTTGGGAGGCCAAGGCAAATGGATTGCCTGAGCCTGTAGATTTGTGACCTGCCTGGGCAACTTGGCAAGAGCTCATCTCTACAATAAATAAAAAAAATTAGGCGTGGTAGGGTGCGTGCCTGTGGTTCCAGCTACCTGGAAGGCAGAAGGATCGCTGGAACCCAGCAGGTCAACACTGGGGTGGCTGTGAGCATGCCACTGCATTCCAGTCTGGTCAACGGAGTGAGACTCCAACTCAAAAAATAAATAAATAAATCTTATATTGCACAGGACAGCACTCCACAAAAAAAAATCATGTAGCCTTGGGGCTACAATAATTTAATAATTACAATAGTGTCCTGGTTGAGAAGCCCTGCTTTTTCTCTCCCATCCCCACCCCCCATAGCAGGTAACAATGTCCATCAGGAAGCAAGCTGGGCGGCCACCGCTTTCTCTCCCCTCCCCTCCTGCTTCACAGAAACTGCCAAATGGGTCTCAGTCCACCCCAGGGCTTCTCCACACGGCAGCCAGATCTGTCTGATCACATCACTTCCTGGGTAAAGCCCTTCATAGCTCCCTATTGCCCCTTTAATAAGGACCAAGACCCCTCCCATGTTCCCAAGACCTGCCTGTCTCTCCAGCCTCTTCTCCTGCAACCACCCCACAGATCCACCCTTCAGCTGCTCATATCTCTTTTCAGTTTCCCAAGGGTGCCAAGCTCTCTCTCACTCTGGACTTCAGTTCATTTGTTCCATTTGTCTAGAATGTTCTTGCCAGTCTCTTCATATGTTGGTCTGCTACGTCTGCCATACAAGCATCACAGACTGAGTGGTTTAAGCAATAGAACTTTATCTCCTCACAGTTCTGGAGATTGGAGACCAAGATCAAGTTATTGGCAGGTTAGTTGCTTCTGAGGCTGCTCTATTTGGCTCGCAGATGGCAGCCTTCTCCATGTGTCCCCATGCGGTTTGTGTGTGTGTGTGTGTGTGTGTGTGTGTGTGTGTGTGTGTGTATGAACATCTGTGTCCAAATGTCCTCTTCTTATAAAGACACCAGTTATACTGGCTGAGAGCCCACCCTAAAAACCTCATTTTAACTTAACTGTATCCTTAAAGGCCTTATTTTCCAAAAGAGTCCCATTCTGAGGTACTGGGAGATGGAACATGAGTTTTGGTGGGGGACACAATTCAGTCCGTTGCACCTGGGAAATTCTCACTCAGCTTTAGGTACCAGGTTAAACGATGCCCCCCTCTGGGAAGCCTTCCCTGACTCCTTTCTTGATTCTCATATGTCACCATGGACTATGCCTGTCATTTATATAGCACCTCTCACACTGTACTGTGACAACTCACCCGTCAGCAGCCCTGCTGGATCAGCTCTCTTGGGACAAGAAGCACGGTTGCCTCATTGAATACTATATTTCCAGAGACAGCATCACTCTTGACAAAAAGGGGGTGTTCAGTACAAACTGGGTGAGTAGATTAAAGAGCCAGAATCAGCCTCTGTCCTGGATTTTAGATACAAGATTTAATGTCATGTGATATCGTGTTCAATAAAGAAAATTCAATTGAATCCTTAAACTTATTTCTTTTTAAGTTTGGTCCTACCAATAAATTCATAGTGCGGATTTTGTTGTTGTTGGCTAAATTATACTCCATGAAAATGAGCATAAATTGCTTAAACAGACCCCTAGTGAGGGAATGGTTTCGATAGAGTTAAACACAGAATTGCAGGCTCTGATATATAACTGCCACTCTTCAAAGATGCTCTTGTATTCCTTTTGTCATTTTCCTTTTCAGGGAAAACACAGTTGAATGAAAGTGATGCTTAAGTCAGAATGCATAGCAAGATAAGGTCAGTCAAGGATACCATGCTAGCATCTGCAGATTTGAAATTGTCATCCTTCTGTGTCATTAGGGCCACTGTGGATGGTGGTTTAGGTTGTGTTCTGCATAGCCATAGGCTCCCTCCTTACTTGCCACTCCAGACTTCTAGGACTTCATCTATTGGGGGGAAGTATTCAGAAGACCCTGGGAAGTTTGGGTCATTCAGGAGATTATCTTCTTTAATTCCCTTATCTTTCATGGGAGTATTTTGATTGACTGAATCTCTTCTACATTCTCACTAAGTGACTCAGGTTTCTACAAAGAGGTTCAAGCAGGCCTGGAAGTGTTTGTTTTATTTTGGAAAATGTGTTTGACGGCCTGGCTACATGCTCCCAGGTCTTAGGTCAAGTTAACACATTTGCTGTCTGCTGCATTCGTGGCACCATGCCCAGTGTTGAAATATAACCCAAAGGATGTCATTTCTTATTTATAACTGGAACACAGTAGGTGAGTATATTAATTTGCTAGGGCTTCTATAACAAAGTACCACAGACTGGGTTGCTTCCTCACAGTTCTGTAGGCTAGACGTCCAAGATCAAGGTATTGGCAGGAATAGTTTTGCTTCTGTCTTTTTCTTTTTCCTTTTCTTTTCTTTCTTTCTTTCTTTCTTTCTTTCTTTTTTTTTTTGAGTTCCCTCTCTTTGGCTTGTAAATGACCATTTTTTTCTGTGTACTCACATAGTTTTTTCTCTGGGCATGTCTGTGTTCTAATCTCTTCTTACAAGGACACCAGTCATATTGAATTAGGGCATACCTTAATGACCTCATTTTCACTTAATCACCTCTTTAAAGATCTTATCTCCAAACAAAGCTCCATCTGAAATCCTGGGGGTTGGGACTTCAACATATGAGTCTGGGGATTGGGGATACAATTCAGCTCATGACAGTGAATAGCAACAATTCTCTCTGAGCTGTACCTTCCTCTTCTCTGAAATAGGGAAGGTGATACCTACCTAAGTACAAGGAAAACCCTTAGCACAGAGTAGGGGTTTTATAAATAAAAATGTCCTTTCTAGTACCAGCTCAGTGGTCTACCATTAACCCAGATTCTTTTCAGGGCTGAAGAGAGAAGGAGAGATGACTCCCTCATGCATTTTCCTAGTTGGGAATCTGGCTCCTCAAAGAGTGGAACCATAGCATCACCTGGGAGCTTGATGGAAATGCAGGATCTTGGGCTTATACAGAGTCAGAAGCTCAGGTCATAGGTGATTTGTATGCACATTAAAATTGGGAAGAGACTGGACATGGTGGCTCACGGCTGTAATCCCAGATTTTTGGGAGGCCGAAGTGGGAAGATCAGTTGAGCCCAGGAGTTTGAGACCAGTCTCAAACTCTTTTGTTTCTACAAAAAAAAATTTTTTTTTTTGAGTTGGAGTCTCACTCTGTCACCCAGACTGGAGTGCAGTGGCCGCTCCCGGCCACC
>NW_007258420.1:28704-59447 GCF_000164805.1 Carlito syrichta
GCAGCCTTCCAAGTAGCCGGAATTACAGGCATGCGCTACCATGCCTGGCTGATTTTTTGATTTATTGTAGAGATGAGGTCTCGCTACCCAGGCGGGTCTCGAACCCGTGGGCTCAGGCAATCCACTCACCTCAGCCTCCCAAAGGTGCGGGATTATAGGCTGAGCCACCGAGCCAGGCTCTACAAAAAATTTTTTAAAAATTAACCAATTGTGGTGGTGCATGCCTGTCATCCAAGCTACTTGGGAGGCTGAGGCAGAAGGATCGTTTGAGCCCAGGAGGTCAAGGCCATGGTGAGCTGTAATCATGCCCACTGCACTCCAGCCTGGATGACAGAGTAAGATCCTGACTCAGAAAATTTTTTTGAGAAGTTCCAGTCTAGACTACATCCAGAATGACTCGATTGCCCGTTCTGCTGCCCGTCTCTCCATCTCAGACAGCATCTCTAGAACCAAATCATCTCCCCTTTACTATACTTCTCAAGTATCTGTCCTCTTTCCTGGTGTCATGTTCACCAGCAGACAAGAAGGGGAAACATTTTCTCAGAAAGACATGCTTTAGCCTTGACATTTAACCTCTGTAGTTTGTAACGTGTCAGACTATCACCTACCTGATCTTCATGTGGTTCACGCTTTTCTAACTCCTCTTAAGAAGGTCACCAAGTCCAGCTCTGAATCTATACAGCAGAAAAGCACAACCATTGTGATAGGTCATTAACAAGCATCAGGCAGACAGTGTGGGTGGGAAGTCATGGTCCAGAATGTCAAGTGACTCTTAGACCTACCGGGTGAAATGCTCTATTAATTCTGTCCTTCAACACCTTTCTGAAAAGCTCTGCACATAAGAGCAACTCACCTTATTGGTTCTTGGAACTTGTCTTTATGCTATCTACTTTAGTCTCAGCTCCCCAAAATCTGAGGACGTTGGACTCAGACAAACGAAGCACATCCCACTATGGGCCAAATGCTTCTGGCTGTGCCCATACATTTGGAACAGGGAGAGCGTCTGGCCCCGGTGAAAAGAGTCTGCATCATTTTTCACCATGGCTTTCCTCCCACTATTCACCAGGGCCACTCAGTTCTTTCAAACACAGCTAATACTGCAGAGCCCATTAGCATCTCAGCCCGCTACCTTCTGCTTCCCAGACCGCCATCTGCAATCCCGACCTAGCCTCAGCTACTGCAGCCACAGATGGAGCTGTTTAGGACACAGTAAAACCATTTCGTGTTCCTGTCCATGGGATTCTTATCAGTCTGGATGAATGGCTGAACAGTTTTCTAGGCTCTTCGGTCTATTGCTCAGACACCTGGGAGTCCCATCCCTGTGTCCTTTGCAATGCCTCGTTTCTGGCAATTTATAACACATTCACTGTTAAATATCCATCACAAAATGTCAGCCATGACTGTGCCTGAGATCTGCTTCCCAGTGTTTCCTGTTCAAACACAAAAATAGCCCCTGACCCAAAGGAAGCAGCCTGATGATTTGCATATGGTTCTCACGAGATGCGGGCACTGGTGACTGATGCTTCAAGTATCTACCAGTGAACTAGTTGCGTATTACAAATTTTGATATTGTGTATCTTCATTTTATTTAGTTTGATGTATTTATAAAAATGTTCCTTGACATTTTCTCTTGGAACCCATGGATGACTTAAAAACGAATTGTTTCGTTTCCAAATGTTTAGAGGATTTCCTGTTATCTTTCTGTTATTGGTTTCTAGTTGGATTCCATTGTGGTTGGAAAAAATTACTACATGAGTTTAATTATTTTCATTTTCTTGAGGGTTGTTTTATGGCCCAGGACATGGACTTCTTGGATTATGATCCATGGGCACTTGAAAGGAATGTATATTCTACTATTGTTTGGGTTGACTGTTCTGTAATAGATAGAACCTATTGGTTGGTGGCATTGTTGTGTTCTTCTATATCCTTGCTAATTTTCTGTCCACTTGTTCTACCAGTTGTTGAGAGAGGTATGTTGAGGTCTCCAATTGTACTTATGGGTTGATCTGCTTCTTTCCTTACTACCAGTTTTTGCTTCACATATTTTGTAAGTTTGATTTTTGGTGCATGCACATTTAGGATTACTATGTGTTCTTGTTTGATTGCCATGTTTATGTTTATATAATATCTGTTTCTAATCTTTTTTCTCTTTGAAGTCAACTTTATTGGATATTAATATTGTCATTCCTCTCTTTTTCTTCTACTCATGTGTCCTTAGTATATATTTTCTAAACTTTTACTTTGTCTATCCATGTTGATGTATTTGAAATGAGTTTCTTGTAGATAGCATATATTTGAGTCACATTTTTAATTCACTCTGAAAACACATGCCTTTAATTGGTATATTTACACCATTTCCATTTAATATAATCATTGACATATTGGGGCTTAGCTGCATTTTAAAACTTGCTCTCTCTATCTTCCATTTCTCCATTTTATTTTTCTTGCCTTTCTCTGGGTTACTTGAACATTTATAATTCAATTTTGATTTAGCTATAGAAATTTTTAGTGTACAAGTGCCCTTTGATTTATGATGGAGTTCCATCTCAATAAATTCATTGAAAGGTAAAATACATTTAATACACTTAATCTACCTAATATCATAGCTTAACCTACCTTACCTTAAACATGGTCAGAATACTTATATTAGCCTACAGTTGGGAAAAATGACTTAACACAAAGCCTACTTTAATATAAAGTGCTGACTATATCATACAATTTATGGAAGACAGTGCTGAAAGTGAAAATCAGAATGGTTGTATTTGCTGGATGTGTATTGCTTTTATACCATCATAAAGTAAAAATATCACAAGTTGAGTCTTTGTAAGTGGGGGGTTGTCTGTATATTTATACTTCTTAAAAGTTCTTGCTTTGTCAATTTGGAGATATCTCAAAGAACTAAATATTGAGCTACCAAATGACCCAGGAATTCCACTCTTGGTATACCCCAAAGACCACAAACTGCTTTACCAAAAAGACACCTGCATGCATTTGTTTATCGCAGCACTATTCACAATAGCAAAAACAGAACCAAAGCAAAGTTCAAAGGTGGACTGGATTTTTAAAAAGGTGGTACATGTACTTGATGGAATACTACACAGTCATTAAGGAGAACAAAATCATGTTCTTTGCATGAGTGGACATGAATGCAGGTAGAAATCATCATTCTAAGTAAACAATCAGGCCAGGCTTGGTGGCTCAGCCTGTAATCCCGTGCTTTGGGAGGCCGAGGTGAGTGAATTGCCTGAGCCCGTGGGTTCGAGACCCGTCTGGGCAACTTGGCGAGACCTCATCTCTACAATAAATCAAAAAAACTAGCTGGACGTGGTAGCACGCACCTGTAGTTCCGGCTACTTGGAATGCTGAGGCTGAAGAACCGCTGGAGCCCAGCAGGTCGAGGCTGCAGTGGCCAGGAGTGGCCACTGCACTCCAGTCTGGGTGACAGAGTGAGACTCTGACTCAAAAAAAAAAACAACAACTAAGTAAACAATCACAGAAACAAAAATCTGAACGCTGCATGTTCTCACTCATAAGTGGGCACTAAGCAAGCACGTGGACACAAGGACAGGGACAACAGATTCTGGGCATTGCTAAAGGAGGGACTAGGAGCATAAAAGACACCAAACCACCTGTTGAGTACCATGCCCACTACTGGGATGGGGAGGGAGGGCTCATCGGAAACCCAAAACTCACCTTCAAGCCATATACTTATATAGCAAATTCTTAACGGTACCCTACGATCCTAAAATTAAAAATAAATAAAGTTGTTGCTTCGTATCCCACCATACATACAGAACTTGTCACTGTCTGCTGATATCATCCTTTTACCAATTCCAGGGAAGCGTGGAAACCTTGCCTCCCTTATGACCCTCTACCCTTTCCATTTATATGATGGTCTTTTGGTTGGTACTTTTTTGCGTTTTGTTTGTTTGTTTTTGAGTCGGGGATCTCATTCTGTTGCTCAGGCTGGAGTGCAGTGGCATGATTAGGACTCACACAGCCTCGACCTCCTGGGCTCAGGAGATCCTTCTGCCTCAGCCTCCTGAGTGGCAGGGACCACAAATGCTTACCTCTATGCCCGGCTAATTAAAAAAAAATTTTTTTTTAGAGACCAGGTCTCGCCATGTTGCCCAGGTTAGTCAGGAACTTCTGTGCTCAAGCAATTCTCCTACTTCGGCCTCCCAAAGTATAGGGATTACAGGCATGAGTCACCATGACCAGATGGCTGGAGATTTTTTGATCTATGACCATTGACCCTTCTGAGTTCTCGGTTGTCTCAGGTAAAAACCTGGGAAGATGAGACGAAAGGCACACACAGAGCACTCACTGCTATGGCATTCTTCAGGCACCAGGATCCCCAGCTGGCCTGCCTTCTCTCCACCTTTCAGGATGTCCTCATGTTTGTTTTATACAAAACTTCCAGTTTTTAGTAGTCCTTAACAAGATGAATAAGAAAAACAGTGTGTCCATTCCATCTACCTAGAAGCAGAAGTTCACTCTCATTTTTTCAGGCCGTATTTCATCAGTTCTAAGATTACTTTTTCATATGATACATTTTTATAGCAGGTTTATTAAAAATCTTATTTACATAGCATGAAATTTACTTTTAAAACGTACAATTAGTGGTTTTTAGTATAGTCAGAGAGGTGTGCAGCTATCATCAATGTCTAATTTTAGAATATTTTCATCACCCCAAAAAGAAACACTATATCAATCAGCAGTCATTTTCTATTTTCCCCTATTTCCACCACTGGCAACCACTAATCTATTTTCTGTCTCTGTAGATAGGCCTTTTTTGTGTATTCCTTACAAATGAAAGATCACATGCCATATGTTATCTTTTGTGACTCACTTCTTTCACTTGACGTAATATTTTTAATGTTCAATTATGTTGTAGCATGCATGAGTAAATTATTATTTTCTATGGCTGAATAATATTCCATTCATGAATATACTACATTTTGTTTATGAATTAATCAGTTGATGTTTGTTCAGGTGATTTCCACTTTTGTGTATTATGGATAATAGTGCTATGAACTTTCATGTGCAAGTTTTTATGTGGACCTATGCTTTCATTTTTCTTGATGAGTACTTAGCTTTGGAATTGCTTGGTCAGGTGATAACTGTTTTGCATTTTAAAAAATCACTAAATTGTTTTCCAAAGCGGCTGCACCATTTTACCATACTATCAGTCACGTCTGAGGGCTTCATCATATATATTTTTTAACATCTCTGTAATTGGGATGTATGTTTGATGGTACTTTGTAATTACAAATGACTGTGTTTCTCTCCCTTTCTTTGTGACACATAAAAATGGTGCGTTTTGCAATCCATAGTATCTTAGACATAATTATATGTAGTTATTGTTCACCACCATATAAGTACTCCCATTCTTAACAATAATATAAAAAGCACAGGTGACAGAAATTGAGAAATAGAAGAAGGAAGGGGGTTAAAGGGTAGAGTTTAGTTGTCATCTCCAGTTGACAGAGGAAGAAAGAATACACACCAGGAATATTTACGTTAGAGAAATATTTATAAATGTGAAATATTTGAGAGGAGAAAGGAAGCAAAGTCATATGAGTAAATGCTTATTTATCATAGAAAGAAATCAATAGATGATGTATAAAACTCATAGATATATAAATAACAGAATAATCACATTATTTAGAAATATGGAATTAACTATCAGAAGAAACGATGAAAGAAGATAAGCCTGGTCATCCTTGTGGTTGAGTGCTCTGGGGAAAGGGAGAGTTGGAGAGTTGGTGACACGCAGGGGACTCCCCACTCATGAGTCCCTTTGTTCTGTTTGATGTTTAACCACGAGTATGACTTTGACAGAAATGTTTAAATGCACATGAAAAATAAAATACAAGGGGGACTATAAAAACCCCGGAACTGTTTTTGGGAGGGCAGATCCTTTGTAGTACAGGTTTCCCCCACTAGGTTATTATTCTAGGAACTCATTGGCATCAGTGCACCAGCTACCATTGTTTTGAGAGGTTGCATTCAGCTTCAGTGAATTTTTTTGGAGATTCTTTCAACGTGATCACCCATGCCATGATGGGTGATTTACCAGTGCTCCTGCCCACACTGCGCTGAGTCCTCAGCGGTTTTTGACCTAAAATGGCATTACTACCGAGCCCCACCCTTCCTATTCACTCGAATTTGCCCCAAGCTGTTTTATCTTTTGCTTGTTTCTCTGGATGAAAAAAAAATCCTTGAAGGGAAATGTTTTGCTGATGTGGATGGGGTGAAACAAAAAATCGCAGAGGCACTAAAAGTCATAAAAATCGATGAGTTCCAAAACTGTTTTGAGCAGTGGAAAAAGCATCTTGATAGGTGTATTGCATCAGACAGAGTGTACTTTGAAGGTGACTGAAGGTGAACCACGTAAGAATAAATACACAACTTTTTATAAATAGATTCTGGGTTTTTTGGGTATTCCCCTTGAACATGCTTTATTAAACTAAGCTCTCTTGTGATGAACACTTTGAGAGAGATAAGAAATATAAGACACAGACCCTGAATAAGATGAGAAACATTAAAAGGCAGGAGATAAAGCCAAGCAATGAGTTGATCGAAATTTTCTATTTCTCAGATATTATTTATCCAACATGAGGTGCATGCTATGCATTACCTATACTATTTCTCCAAAATTAAAAGATAACAAAGGTTTAAGTAGAAAACAAGGAGAGAAAAGGCATATTTTTAGTTTTATCACATATAAGTGGCTCAAAGTTTCAAGATGAAGGGAGGTAAACGTCATGGTTCTTATTCAGTTTTCGACACTATGCAGGTGTATGACTGAACTAAACTGTTTAATTGCTCTGCGACTCAGTTTTCTCAGTCCTCAAATGGGAGCAATACTCTGTTTAGACCATGAGATTGTTATGAAAATTAGATAAAATCAAGAACATAAAGACTCTGATAATTATAGATTGTAGGTAAACATTTTTAGGTAAGGTTTTTTGGCCATTAGCAACACAGGTGTTTGAGATTATGAAATGGGACATTTCACACTATGCCAGCAATAATAAATATTTGACAATATAATATCTAAGCTATTACATTTTCAATTCTATGTTCTCCTCTTTTGAAAAATATACAATATTAAAATTCAAAAACATTTGTGAATCTTCCTTGTAGGAATCATGATGTCGTGATGCATCTCTGTTACATATCAGTTGGAAAGTGAATTTAAGGTCTTGTGCAATGTTTCACAGGCCAGAAAACATATCTTGCACATATGTGAGATATTGTAATGTGGTAATGACCTGAGGACCTCTGTTGATGGACATATCTTAGGATCTTCCATCTGGTTTTCTCATTCTAACCCAAATAGATAAGGAATATCACAAGCAGTTCACAATCATCTTCCATAAGACCAAAAGCACTTTCTAGACGACGATCATTTATTTCAATCTCAGAAATGCGTTTCATACATCAGAACAGAGTAAGCCCTCTCTCCACCTCTTCCTTGAGGATTAAGAAAAAAGTGTGTTGATGTTGGAGTCCATGCAATGAGCCTAAGTTCTGCGTATATGCTCTATCACCTAACTGTTTAACCATGATCCCCATTTTATAGATGAGGAAGCAGGCTTAGAGAGACTGGCCAAATTACTTAGAGCCCTTAAGCTGCAAAGTGAGAGACAACCCAAATCCTGTGTTGGAAGTCTGAGTTCTTAATCACGACATTAAACACCTTTGTTTTACATAACAGGAACTAATAGAAATTACAAGGGAGGAAGCCACATATCACCAGAACTTCTATCACCTGGCAGACATTTACATAGGCATTCTACTTAATTTTTGCAATGATTCTAAGGGATTGATTTTGTTATCTGATTATATTCTTTTCACCAATAAGAAAATAGAGAACAGAGGTCAGAAGGAAAAAAGGGACAGAAAACAGAGGTGGGGCCAGAATTGGTGCCAGAGGGGTGCAGAGGAGAGAGAGGGAACAGTCTGCTGGTGGGAGGAAGCTGAGAGGTGAGTAAGGGGTCTAGAGAAGCCTGGGTCAATTATCCACTTTATTATGACATACTCTGCCTTGAACGTATCATGAGTGAAACCTGGAGCTGCCCCTGGACTGCTAAACTAGAAGAAAGTAAATAGGGTGCCAGTCATCCCTTTGCCACATGTTCTAAGTTGGTAGTGAAGCCAATATGGAAGATACCAGAGCCAATAGATGGAAAGTGAAATACTCCTACTGATATTTTTTCAATACCAGAATCCAGCTATTCCTGAGGCCAGTGCTGGACATTTTATTATATTAACCAATATCTTTCTCCTTTGTGCTTATATCTGTTTGAGATAGGTTTCCATGAGTCTTAGTAGCAAGACTCCTAAAAACAGATACCCGCAGGTTTGTATAGCAAAGACATTCAATTTTTCTACCCACAGGACCATTAGATATCTGGAAAGCAGAGACTGACATGAAGATTTCCCAAAGGTCACACGGCTAATTAACACTGAGACTGAGATTCAAGACCCAGAATTAAAATTCTGACTTCCCACCCCTGGTTAAAACAAAACAAGTAGACTTTTTATGTGATTGTTCACCACACTGAGTTTTATAAAATTCTATTTCAGATAATACATCCGACCATGTTTTGCAAGAGACTAAAGGATAGTTTCTATTTACAGTACCTATTGGAATTTCTTTGGAGAATGAAAGAATGATAATAAAAATTTTAAAATGAAACTAGCATTTATTGGATGCTTCATGTTGTCTAGCACTATGGAGTCATTTTGGCATAGATTATTTCCTTTATTCTTCAAAATAACTTTCAGAATTGGTTATCCTCATTTCCACCGGGTGGATAAAAAAAATCAGAGTCCAAATTCAGCCACCTGGCTTCATATCCTATACTTTTAACAGCTATACTCTCAGGTCTTCTGACATACAACCAACTGGGAGAGAAGGTCTTTGTGTTCAGGGAGCCTATGCTCCTTTTCTGTGATTTGCAGCAGAAGGGGCAGCCATCATTGTGATGAAACCCAGAGCCTTCACTGCTGAACTGTGCTCTCAGACAAGCCACTTGACTCTTCTAAACCCTGTTTCCTAGCTGTAAACTCAGAGTAATACCATGTAGCCTGCAGGAATGTTATCAGAATTGTTCATGAAATATTTGTGTAGAACAGGGGATACTATGAACTGGGAAGGGGAAAGGAAAGGAAGGAATGTGGAAGGGTTTGACAAAGAATACAAAATAACAGCTGGATAGGAAGAATGCTTTCTGGTGTTCTCTAGCTCTGTAGGATGACTATAGTCAACAATAACATGCTGCATCATTTTAAATAGCTAGAAGGAGGATATTGAATGCTCCCAACACAGAGAACTGATAAATGTTTGAGATGATGAATATGCTAATTACCCTGATCTGATCACTATGTATGTATGTACTGAGATATGTATGTATTGAATATCAATATGTATGTATGTACTGTATGTATGTATTGAAACATCACTTTGTGCTTCCATGAGCATGTGCAATTATTATTTGTCAATTAAACATAAAATAAAATAATTTTAAAAATACATGTGTAACATATAGTAGGATCTTTATGCCAAATTCAGCAGTCAGCTTTATATGTCTTTTTCTCACTCTCCGGGCAGCAACATCTCTGATCACTCCCTTCTTTCTTCTGAGAACAGTTCTCTTGGATCTAAGATGCTGAACTCTTTGATTGTTTCCCTCCACTTTTTGGCCTCCCCTTCCCCTCCATCCTCTCTACCTGGCCTTTCTGAGTTGAAGTTATTCAAGGGTCAGTACTGGTTTTCCTTGGCGTCTCTGAATATTGTTGGTCCTGTTCATATGTTTGGTTTCAAATATCATCAATATGCCGAAGGCACCCAGGTCTATGTTCCCCACACTAACCACTCCCCTGATGGCCAGAATTGTATCTCTTCCAGCCTACCCAATATCTCTGATAGGATATCTAAAAGGGTATCATCTCACATCAACAACTTCTCCTGACTTTTGTCTTATCTCAGAATGGCATCTCCATCCCCTCAGTTGCTCTTGTAAAAATCTCCCCAATTCATCCTTGATTTATTTCAAACCTGTATCCCTCCATCCAATTTCTAAGCCGGGCATGTTTGTTCCCTCACCCTAAACAATCATGTCCATGCATTTCTCTCCAGAACACTGGTGTCATCCTAGACCCACTGCCACTATCCCTCACATGGATGATCTTAAGAGTCTCCTAACTGGTCTCTTTGTTTCTAGTCTTATCACTGAATAATCTATTCTCTTTTTTTAATTTTTATTTTATATTTGGGGGTACATATTCATATTTGTTACTTAGACATATTGTGTAGTGATGGGGAATTGGTCTCAGGTGGCCCATTCCCCAGATAGGGAACATTGAACCCAATAGGTAATTCTAAATCCATTCTTGACACAGCAGACACAATAATTTCTTTTCTTTTCTTTTCTTTTCTCTTCTTTTTTAGTTGGAGTCTCACTCCTTCACCCAGGCTGGAGTATAGTGGCAAGCACACTCACCGCCACTCCAGTGTCAACCTGCTGGGCTCCAGCGATCCTTCCACCTCAGCCTTCCGAGTAGCCAGAACTACAGACACATGCTACCATGCCCGGCTGTTTTTTATTTCATTGTAGAGATGAGATTTCATCAAGTTGCCCGGGCTGGTCTCGAAGCCGCGGGCTCGGGCAATCCACTCACCTCAGCCTCCCAAAGTGCTGGGATTATAGGCTGAGCCACCGAGCCCGGCCCAGAATAATTTCTAAAACTCCTAGTCAGATTGTGCCACTCCATGCTTAAAATCTTTCAGCAGGTGCACATTACACATTATATAAACCCACATTCTTTAATATGAACTACAAAGCATATGTTTGTCTCTAACCATGTTGTAACCACTGACTTTTTTTCTGTTTTGTAACTTACCAAGCTCAATTTCATGTTAGGGCTCTACATTGATCTTTCTTCTTTCCAGAATATTCCCCATGGCTGGTCCCTTCTATTCATTCTAATCTTGGCTCAAAATTTACCTCTCTAAATAATCTCTGATAACTAAAAAAATTCTGTTTGCTGTTCTTACTTTATTAGCTTCATACACTTACAGCCTTCTAAAGGTGTCTTATTTGTTTATATATTTTCTTTATGTTGTCTATGCTCTCCTTCTAAAATGTAAGCTCTATGGAGACAAATAATATTTTTAAATTATTTTATTTTAGATTCAATGAATACATGAGCAGGTTTGTTCATAGGTATACTGAGTGATGGTGAGGTTTGGGCTTCTACTGAGCCTGTCACCCAGGTGGTGAGTGTGGAACCCAATGGGTGACTTGTCATCCCTTAACCCCCCGTCCTCCCTCTGCTCTTTAGAAGTTCCTGGTGTCTGTTGTTCCCATCCTTATGCCCGTATGTATTCAGTGTTTAGCTCCCACTTAAAAATGAGAACGTGCAGGATTCAGTTTTTTGTTTCTATGATAATTCACTTAGAATGATGGTCTCCAGCTGCATCCATGTTGCTGCAAAGAACATGATTTTGTTCTTTTTATGGCTGTGTAGTATCCCATGGTGTATAGGTACCAGATTTTCTTTATCGATCCAACACCGATAAGCACCTACATTGGTTCCATGATTTTGCTATTGTAAATAGTGCTGTGCCAAACGTATGAGTGGGTGTGTCTTTTTGGTAGACTGACTTATGCTACTTTGTGTATATAGTCAGTAGTGGGATTGCTGGGTTTAGTGATAAATCTATTTTTAGTTCTTTGAGAAATCACCAAACGATTTTCCACAGGGGCTGCACTTGCTTACAGTCTCACCAACAGTGTCTGAGCATTCCCTTTTCTCCACATTCTCACATATATATATATATATATATATATATATATTTTTTTTTTTTTTTTTTTTTTTTTTACTTTTTAATCATAGTCATTCTAAGTGGTATGAGATGGTATCTCATTGTGGTTTTGATTTGCATTTATCTGACAATTAATTTTTTTTTTTTGCCACTTGTATGTCTTCCTTTGGGAAGTGTCTGTTCATATCCTTTGCCTACTTTTTAGTGTTTTTTTTTCCCCTAAGATAGAAAATTTAGCTGTCTTGCTTACCACTGTATCTACAGCATCTGAAATATTACCCAGCACACGTTAAACACTCAATAAATACTCATGAGGTTAATTAAGATTAATTAAGTATTAACTAATATGCAAATATTCAGTTAGCTTTTATGGCATAGAAGCCTATATAATCACTAACAATTCCAATAACAATTCATGTTTTTTTTTCTGTACTTAATAATCAATCAACTTCTCTGTACCTCAGTGACATTAGAATGAACAACTTTGTTTATTAAACTTCATAAAATTAGGCCAGGTGCTCACGCCTGTAGTCTCAGCACCTTAGGGAGCCAAAGTGGGAGAAAGGTTTGAGCCTAGGAGTTCGAGACAGCCTGAGCAGCATCGCAAGACTTTGTCTTTACAAAAAGCACAAAAATTAGCCAGGCATGGTGGTGCATACCTGTTGTCTCAGCTACTCGGGAAGCTGAGGTGGAAGGATCACCTGAGCCCAGGAGGTTGAGGCAGTAGTGAGTGTGATTGTGTCGCTGCACTCCAGGCGACAGAGTGAGACTCTGACTCAAACAAACAAACAAAAAACTACCATACTTCAATGAACTTGGGAGTAATATTTTATTTGAGAGTCATCTGAAGCAATTCATGTCTTGAGCTGATGTCAAAAGCACTAAAGACTCATAGTTGATTCTTAACTGAATTAAATTAATCCCATATTACTGAGCGCCAGTTGTGTATTGGCTGCTGTGCTCAGCCTTGTAGATGAGATTTAATAATAAGCAATGTGTTGGCATGTGTTTATAATTTGTTTTCCATATGTGTGCAGTAAGGATCCATGGAGTTCAGTCCTACCTCCTCATGTCTGCTGGAGTCATATAGCAAGGTACATAGATGTCTTAATCATAGGTAGAAAGAAGTTCTCTGAGTGGAAAGAGCCGACAGACTCAAAATTCAGCTGACAAGCCGTACTGCCTCGAGACTCCTCCAACATCTTGCTACTTAGAGTGACATCTGCAGACCAGCAGCAGGCTGCAGACTCTCAAGTGTTCCCCCAGGCCTGCTGAGAGTGTCCAATTATGCAGAATTCTCAGGTAATTTGTATGCATACTAAGGTTTGGTAGAACTTCCTTAACAGAATTCCATACGTGGGCTCAAGATATTCTCCCCTGGAAGCCCTCCCAGTGTCTTACTTCCCTACAGATCACTGGGCAAGTGAGGACTGTGGTGGGGTTCTCATGCTGTGGTGGGGATCCCTGAGCTGGGAGTACACAGGGTCACGGGCATCAACCCTGAAGACTTCCAGATAGGTCCGCGCAGCTCTGGACAGGAGATTGAGGGTCTGTGGTGTGAGATGGGACAAGAGGCCGTGGTGTCCGGTTTGTTATGGTGGCTAAGGAGATGCCTAGAAGAGCTTGGGTAACCCATGTGAAGACATGTTGGCAGTTCCCTTTATTCATTCAATAATGCCTTGTGGAACATCTCCCAAGTGCTGACAGAGGCGGGCAGAGAGAATGGTGAATGAAATGCAGCATCATGGTGTTGGGAGAAGGGCCCAGATGTCAACGAAGTTGATAGCCAGGCTCTATCACTTCCTAGCTGGGTAACTTCGGACACATCACTCAACCTCTTTAGACTTCATTTTCCTCCTATGTGAAATTAGGGTAATAATAGTTGCTGCCTTTTAGAATGGATGTATAACTGAATAAAACAATGCATATAAATCACAAAGTTCCTGATCCACATAAGAAAGGATCAATAAATATTAGCTGATGCTGTTTACCACTGCTACTAAACCTGAGTGCTAGATTATCAGGGCAGTGCTTCTCAATCTTGATCACCTGCATGTCAGAGTAACCTGGGGGCCACAGTGCACTGTTGGAGGGAATGTAAATGAGTGCAGCTACTATGGAAAAAGGTTATGACAGTTCCTCAAAAATAGATATACTATATGATCTAGCAGCCTCATTGATGGGTATATCATATATCCTAAAGAAAAGAAATCAGTATATTGAAAGATATCTGCACTTTCATGTTGACTGCAGCACTAATAACAATAACCAAGATATGGAATCAACCAAAGTGTCCATCAGTGGATACATGAATAAAGAAAATGTGGTATATATACACACAATGGAATATTATTTGCCACAGAAAATAATAAAATCCTGTCATTTGCAACAACATGGATGAAACTAGAGGTCAATATGTTAAGTGAAGTAAGCCAGGCACAGAAAGACAAATACACAAGTTCTCACTTGTATGTGGGAGCTTAAAAAGTGGATCTTATGGCAGTAGAGAGGAGAATGACGATTACCAGAGACTGGAAAGGGGAAGGGAAAGGGGGAGAGAAGAAAGGTAGGTTGATAGATACAAAAATACAATAAAATGGACAGAGTTTTTTCTAGTGTTTGATGGCATAGTTTGGCAACTGTCATAATTTATTGTATAGTTTAAAAGAGTTAGAACTTTTGGAATGTTCCCAACACAAAGAAATGATAAATGTTTGAGGCAATGGATAGCCTAGTTACCCTATTTTGATTATTACACATTGTATGCAGGTATCAAAACACCACATGTACCCCATAAATATGTACAATCATTATGCATCGATTTTAAAAATTGAAAGGAAAGAAAATAAAGTTACCTGGGAGCTTTCAAAATGTTGATTCTCAGCCACATCCCAGACCAACTAAAGCATAATCTTGGGGGTGAAAGCTAAGCTTCCGTATTTTTTTAAATCTCCCAGGTGATTTCATGGGATAGCCAAGGTGTGCTTTGGAATCCAAGATGATTTTAGGGAAGTTCACCCTCCCTCTGGGGAGCTCAAAGTCTTCCAGAGAGGACCAATATGCAAAGAAATGACAATTTTATATCCCAGGCATGTGCAAGGAGTTATGAGAAGACAGCAGGGGTGGTTTGCCTCAAAACCATGAAAAGTCAGGGGAAAAAGTAGCCACACACTATTTTTCTTATTTTTTTCATAAAATAAAATAACTGCCCATGACACATATTCTGACAAAAAGTTGATTCTCACAGCAAGGAAGTAAGTAGGTCATTGCAACCCAAACTGACACCAGTCACTGGAGGTTCTAAAGAGGTCCTGGTGTCCATTAACCTCTCAGTGCCTCGGTCTACTCCTTTGCAAGATGAGTGGGTACCAGTGATGCTCTCTACAGGACCTGACAGATGGTGAAAAGAAGAGCCATCATTACCACCGCGAAGAGGTGTTAAGAAGATTCAATTAGACACAGGGCAGTCCAGGGAAGGTGTGTGAGATAAGAACAGTCCTTTGCCAATCAGCAATGCGGTTGCACCAGCAACCCATGACTCTTCTGATTCTTTGTGGTCAAAGAGTCTTGATGAGTCAATCCCCAGTTTAGAGTTCACACCAAGAGCAAAGAAAGCTGAGAAAGCATGTTTGTCTGTTGTTGTTTTTTAATACTATCACCAAGCGCTAAACCTCCATTCCTGTGACTAAGACTATTTGGAAATAGGGCCTCTGTAGATGCGATTAAGTTAGGATGAGGTGATATTGGATTAGGGTAGTGTCTGTATAAGGAGGGAGAGATACAGAGACAGGGAAGAAGGCAGAAATTGAAGTGATGTGGCTACAAGTCCTTGGACACCAAGGATTATTGTGTCAAAAGCCAGGGAGAGGCAATAAAAGTTTTTCCCCTGGAACCTCCAGAGAGAGCATGGTTTTGCCAACACCTTCATTTTTAGACTTTAGGCCTCCAAAACGATAAGAAGACAAATATATGTTATAATCCACCCAGTATCTGGTAACTTGTTACTGCAGCTCTAGAAGACCCAAACAACTGATGCCCTGTCTTTTTCCTGAAGAGGCCTGGAGAATCATTTAGGACCACTAGCTCTGATCAGAAAGCAGCCAAACAGACAAATCACCATCCGCTAGGGATTGAATGTGAGTGGCCTGACTCTCACTAGCCAAAGATCTCAGAGCTCTAAAGCTTTATAACTTTCCAAAAGGTTCGTTGCTTTTATTTTGTTTGAGGCAGAGATAGTAGCTGATTTTGGTATAATTTACTGAATAAAATCAGTGGGATTTTAAAAGGCCTAAGTGGAGATTTCTAATTGTGTTGGATCTACCTCGTCATATGGGCACCAATGCCAAGACCCTTTCCCACAGTCTTTTTTTTATTATTATAAAGATGTGGGATACAATTCAGGGTTAGGTATACTAACGTTGATTATGCAGGTACCCTTGTTACAGAAGTCTTATTACAATGATTGGGGCAGGTCAAAGAACTGCAGATCCTTTGAGCTTCTCTAGAGCAGATAATATTTGACTTCAAATCAGACTCAGCCAGCATGACAATCTTGTCTCCAGTTTTTTTCCAACACTGCCTCCTTCTATAATGATGACATACAGGCAAGCGTTCTTCATAAAAGAGATGCTTGTTTTTGCCTTTTCAGGACCTCCTGGCTTTGGTGCATATAGAATTTCTTGCTCACCCCCATAATTTCTAAGTCCTATTATTCTACCCATGGCCGAAGCATTTGCATTTCTTCATTCAGTGATATTTATGGCATCTCTCCTCTATTCCTAGAATTCATCTAAATGCTAGGGATGGAACAGACAAGGTCCCTGATTTCTAGGAGCTCAGGGGCAGCATTATCAAACATCCTACAGCATGATATGAAGACTTTAAATAACAAAGAGGCAAAGTTTGGTCCCCTGTCAAGAGAGCTTTCAACACAGCTGATAAGAGGAAAAAACATAGGAAGTAAAATGTATTTTAAAGCACTAGGCTGGGAAAGCAAAGGGAAAGGAAGAGTCAATTATGAAAATAAGGGGATTAGCTCTTGAGAAACACAGAGGTGCTTGTTAGAACACAAAGATAAAGGGAGAAAAAGCTGGGGTTTTTGGTTTTGTTTTGTTTTGTCCTTTAGCTCGAGTCACTTAATTATGTTTGGATATTAAGCTCCTGACTGGTTAATGGTATCAACACAGCTATAAATGACTGATTTTCACACAAGGAAGATAGTAGATCAGGGTGGGCACTGAAGGCCACTTTGCCAGCCGTGTGATTTTGACATTTTCCCTAACCTCTGTATACCTTGGTTTTCTCATCCTCGTGTATTTTTACAGAGATGACACCTACCACCTATGGCAACTGCAAAGGATTAAATGAGGCCATGCATGTAAAATATATCTCAAGTGGTTGGTAAACAAAGTTAGGTGTTATTTTCACAAGCTGTAGATGAAATATTTACTAACTAGAGTACTTCTATTCCACAACTTTGTTTACTATGCTCAGATCCACAAGCCCCTAATTTGTTTTTTCTTCAGAACACAAGTACCATTTTTCTGGTGTTTTTTTTTTTTTTTCCTCACCTTCATTTTGGAATTCGAGATGGTCTGCTCCTTCTGTGTGGCTAAGTGTGGCTCTGCCACACTTTATTTATCCAACAAATATTTGTTTAGTGCTTCCTCCTGGTGCTGGGGACATAGTAGGAGACTAAAGAACAATGCCTCTTGCATTTTCTTGCAGCTTATATTCTAGTGATAGGGAAAGTGCAAATGCCAAAAAACAACATCAGGCAGTATTAAATGCCATGAAAGATATACAAAGCGAAATTAATCGATAATTGTTGGACATTTATTGGGCATCGAGGGTGGGGGGAGGCTGGGACTGTAGCCGCACACACAGACATGGCATTACAAGCTGAACTAATGCTGTCATGCCAAGTGATGCATAAGCTCTCTTGGGAAGATCAAGACTATCACAGGGCTGGGCCTGCGGACCGGTACTGACAAGACCATGCTGACAGCCAGCAAACATGAACACGCCCACGTTGAGGACTTTGTCAATAACTCTTGTAAATACTACCCTCTAATCCCCAGTTAAAGTTTACTATCTTTGTTCTAAACCTGAGATGTGAACTTGCAAGGAGAAGGGGGAGGAGAAGAAGGAGGAGATAGCTAGACTAGATATACAAAAACAAAACTGACCTTGATCTTTCTAAAAGGTCAATGTGGGATTTTAATTTCTTCCTTAAGCAGGAAATAGAAGTAGAGTTTGCCCAAAATTATTTGAGAATATTGCTTCTTCATTTAATTAGGAAATTCCTCCAGAAGTGTTTTTACTGAAAAACTCAGTTAAGTATCATTGAAAAGATAAGCACGCAGATCTCAACAGGCCAAAGGAAACCCATGGTTTGGATGTGAAGGAGACTTCTCAGTGCTCTTGGAAGACTCTCCAGTGACAACTTCTACCTCCTTCCCCTGGGAAGCTCTGTCCTAACAATGACTTTCCTCTCTAAGCTTGGAGGAAGGACAAAGGCCTTAAGCAAAACAGCAGGTCTGAGGGTGGTCAGTCCCATCAGGTGTTTAAATCAGCATTCGGAAACAGGGTTCCAGAATTACCCTGCCCTGGCATAGACAGCTGAAGCATCCTTTCTCCCTTCCCTCTTTGTAGTCCCTGGAAATTACAAAATGCTGCTGCCCCAGGGGACAGTGAGTTATGAAAACTTCAGAGTCAAAAATATGAGGTTGATTACCTCCTGTACCAATTATCATTGGTGTGGCCTTGGGTAGTGGACTTAACCTCTCCGATGGTATTTCCCCATCTGTGCCATAGGTTCTGTACGTAGATTTCAAATGCCTGCATGTGTGTCAATGATCTGGCCCATAATAAGTGCTCAGTGAATGGTCTCCAGGGCCTTTATTTTTGACCTCAGAACATGAAAGTCATTCAGAGCCTGAAAGCAGAGAGAGAGAGAGATTCCCAGCTTGGTCAAGGATGGAAAGCTAATGAGTAGGAAGAAGAGAGAGACGTAGGATTTGGGAGTTTCAGTCCCTCTCTGTCTCTCTAGTTACCTGTGCCCATTTACAAAAGCCATTTTACCCTGCACACACCTATTATCAGAAGTAAAATGGGAACTTGAACAAGGAGAACACATCCCCTCTCTTCTCCGAGCTCATCTGAAGCTCGCTGGTGCCTTGGAGGTGCCTTGAAGTTCAATTAAAACACTAACTTTCAGAGCGGTACTTTTCAGCTTACAGAGGAACTTTCATATACATCATTTCATGAGATGACCACACATATTTTTTGAGTTTCCATTTCCTCAGATGGTCCAGAACTGAGGTCTAGAGCCACAAAGGGACTTGTGCCAGACCTGCGTGAGATCCAGTCAGACTTGAGCTCAGTTCTCACGACCAAGGTGTTGAGTCAGAATCCCAAGTGGTTCCTCTCCACGGTGTCTAGCAGTGTGCCTGGGATGAGGACCTATGCTGAAACTAAACGAGTTATACCCACAAAGGGCTTTCTCCAGGGCGAACTCCGGAGACACAGAGGCAAGCCATCCAACAATGTTATGAAGCACAGCACTGCATGGGTGAGCGGGTGCTCATGTAGGTGCACCTGCTCTTTTCTCTGGGCGATTTCCTCCTTGGAGCCGCTGCTACATTCCGTGGCTTCTTTCCCTGCCATTTGCTTTGATCAATTATACCTTTCACGATTCACATTGTTTGATTGCTTTTCAAATGGGTTATTCCTGGGTGGTCACCTTCTGAGGGTAAGTTTGTGGGTCTCTGGAGCATCTGAAGTATGATGTTGCAAAGTCACAGCTAAATGAGGCATGATCTCCTGATAGCACAAGACAGGCAGAGAGGGTGCGGCTTGTTTTGCTGGTGGAAATGTTCTGCATCCCCGCAATCCATATGGTAGTTATTAGCCACTTGTTGCCATCCAGTACTTCCAATGTGGCTAGTGCAACTTGTCACAGAAGTCTTAATTGGATTGAATTCCAATTAATCTAAGTTTCTGTGTAAGCAGCCACATGGGGTAATTTTGTTGATGCTGGGTAGGGTGCAGTGCAAATCTGTGGATTCTTTGGTTCGTTTCTAAAATGAGTTTTAGAGTGTCCAGCAAAGTTTTATACAAAGTTTATTAGAGAAAGAAGGGAGAAAAGAAAGGGAGACATGCCAGAGCAGGCATGGTGAGAGAAACCACACCTTTTGCTTTTTACAATAGTCCTGGTGTAAAAATGATTGATAGGCTAAGGAGGGTGGAGCCCAGGTAGCCATCACTCCAGGGATTGACATCTCTCTGCTTCTGATGGGCAGAGTGGAGGGGAGGGGTGGTCTTTTCCTGACCACATGGTCTTTTGCAGGAGACCTACCAGATGTTTCCAGTTTACAAGTTCTTAAGCTAAAAGGTGGTCTTGTTATCACTTCTATGGCTTTGATTAGCTAAGTGGCATTATTGGGCCTTCTGCCTTTGACAGGGAACCTGAAAGATTCTTAGTGATTAATATGCTAAATCATGCATTGAAAGGTTGGGCTGTCCTATTCTTACATCTGATAGGGTTTTATTTGATTTGCTGAGGTGGGGGGGAGGGGGCAGGCTGCCAGCTTGGCTTGCAGTAAAGTCTAGTTTTTAAAATGTCTGAACATTTCCGAAAACCTGCCGACGGGCAATGTATCTATCTCTGTCTGACCTGTGCTAGCTACCCTGCCTGCCTCACTGTGGCCACCGTATTGGACAGTGCAGCTCTGGAGGAATTGAAAGTTCAGGATCTGGCAGGATGAAGTTTAAAGGCCACTACAGCCACTCACTCCCTGTATGACCTTGGATGTGCCAGTTAAGCTCGCTGAGCTTTGGTGTTCTCTACCCATAAAGTAGGTTTAATCATTTCTTTCCCTTGCATCTGTTGTGATGATTTAATAGTATACTCTGTATTTACTGTCTAGAACAGGACCAGGCACATAAAAGGGAAACCTATTCAGTGAGGGCTATTAAATGAAACCACATCTGGTGGATAGGAAACTTGAGTAGCAACTTTTCCTTCTTGTGAGCTTTCACGGGCAGAAGAAAGAATCCAGGACCATGCATCCATCTAGCGTTATCCTCATTCCTACAGATATTATGGAGAGAGGCTTACAGGGAAATCTCCCCCCACGTATGAGTGTGGTTGTGGTCCAGGAAGCAGCTGTGTCCATAAATGTAATGTACTTTAGGAACATTTTGAAGAATCTTCAGGTCTGCTTTTATATCCCTGACCAGGATTTGTGCCGGTCCCCGATTGCATCCTCCAGGTCTGGGGTTCCATGCTATTCCTCTGCCTAGCATAGAAATCGGTATGTAACAGGATCTACAAATTGTTGACAAGACAATAATGATGACAACAACAAAGATGTTGATATGTTGGTGAAAGTGTTGATAAAGATGATGACGGTGATGAAGACGTGATGGTGCTGATGGTGTTGGTGATAATGATGGTGTCGATTGTGTTTGTTAGGTCACCCTCCCAGCGGGGACTCCAGAATGGTGGGTCAGGCCCACTGGGGGTGTGGGTGTCTGGTGTGCAATGCGATGCTACATGCAAGATGTGAAGAGTTGCACAGAAAGTAGATTAAAAAATATAGTTTATTCAGAAAGTAAATTAGAGAGAGAGAGAGAAGAGGAGATTTACCTCCCCAAGGGTGGGAAGGGGGCCAAAGCCTATGAAAACGTGGCCTGGCCATAGCTCAAAGAGCACATGGCCACACCATAGCTTAGTAAGGCAGTGGCTACTAGTTGTTCATGACTGAGTCCTTTTAATCCTTCCTTTTAATGGGGGAAGGTCATTAAGGTGAGTGGGTGGTGGTCTGCTCTGCGCAGGTACTGACATCAGGTGATGGATAGCAGGCAGATGGGTGGGTTAGTCACATGGCTGCTGTCATGGTGGTGTCTGCCTGTGTCACATAGGTCATGAAGGGCTGATTAGGTTAACCTGGGTCCCATGGGTGGAGGCAAATACTTGGACTAGAAATGCTAATTAGTACAAAACAAGCTGGGGAGGGGGTTGTAAAACAATTATCAACAGCTACTGCTGAGGAACCGAGTCTGTCCTTGGCTAGTGATTGAGGGTAAGTTAAGTAAACTGCTAGAAAGACATGAGATCTAGGCAAAGTTAAAATGGCTGCTCGTTGGATATATTAAATCCATGTTAGGTCCTTTCAGTGTTGATGATGGCAACGGTGATGATAGCAAACATTGACAGCATAGTTAGCACACATATTTTAGGACTTCTGCATGCCCAGCTTCCCATTAGAGAATCCTATCTTTCAATCTCTAGAAATTCTCAGAGCCTCGTACAGAGCCTGATGTGTAGCAGGGCCTATACATATTTGGCAAGACAATAACAATGACAACAACAAAGATGATGATACGGTGACAATGATGATGGTGATGATGAAGGTGATGGTGATTGTTGTAAGTGCTATGCATATATTTGTTACACTGCATTGTTCCAATCCTCACAACGACTCTACAAGATAGCTACTATTTTTGCCCCCTTTTTACAGATAAATAGAATGAGGCTGAGCTTGAATATTTCCAAGGTTAAGGAGCTTAGAAGTAGATTCCCGCCTCCTCACCAAAGCAGCCACATCTTCAGGAATCCACACCATGAAGAGTGCTGAAAAATCTGCTCCCCTGGGAGATCTGGTCCCCAGCATCTTCTTGCCATCAACACTACATGAGAACAAATGTTGTTCTGACTCCTGATGATTCAGGAGTTAAGTGACCAAGCCCCCTGCTTCTCAGCATAAGTTGCCAAGCCTCCGAAATAGCCGTGCATAGCTCCTGGGGGTGGGAGCACATCTCCACATCCCTTCCCAATTCCCAGGCACTTATCACTCAGACAGCTGCCACAGAATGATTTACAACCAGTTGGCGCTTTGCAGCAGGAAGCCAAGAAATGCCACATACTGTGGAATGCCAATTGCAGAGGCTCTCGGGGAAAGCAGTAGCTGGTGACTTCTGCAGACCTGCCTGCCTTCCTCCCCAGCTCCATTCTCCCACTTTTTAATGAAGGGCTCAGGTGGTCCCATGGCAGTCCGGCCTTAGCGTGGCTTTAAGCAGCAGGGAGGGAAAGACACTGAAGTTGGGGTTGAGTGAGATAGGGGAGAGTCTTGTGAGCAGTGAAATCTCTCCACATACCCACCCCACTTCAGATTTCTTTCTCTTTTTTTTAAATTTCACTTTCTCCTTCTTATTTAAGACAAATTGGCTCGTTTAACAAATATTTATGGAGCCCTTTTATGTGCTAAGACATGTGAAAGATGATGAGGAAACTGGGTTGGGAAAATACCTAGTAACTGCCCCCAGGAAGTCTCCTTGATTTAGTGGGGTGATGTGTAGGAGCAAACATTTACTATGCAGTGTGATCAATGATATGGTGGACTGAGCCTGGGCACCATAGAAGCACGAGGAGGAGGGTCTCACTTTGCATGAGGTAATAGATGGGTTTTACAAGCGCAAGGGGATGAGCATTTGGGCTGTCCTTCACTTGGGCTGGGAGGGAAGCCCAGGCAAAAAGAAGGACTTGCACCAAGGTATGGGGGCATGAGAGGATGTTGTGATGATTAGTTGTATGTGACTACTGGGCTAGGCTGCAGTACCCAGTGATTTAAACAAACACTAATCTAGGTATTGCTGTAAAGGTCTCTGGCAGATGTAGTTGACGTCTATAACCAGGTAGTTTTAAATAGGAAATGACTTTCTGTAAAGCAAGTGGGCCTCGCTCAATCAGGTGAAGGGCTTGAAAACAAAACTGAGATTTCCTGGAGAAGAAGAAATTCTGCCTCAAGTTTGCAGGCTAAATCTTGCCTGAGTTTCCAGCCTGAGGACTGGCCCAATGGATGTAGACTTGCTGACCTCCATGCTGTGAACCAGTTCTTTGGAATAAATCTCTTCATATGTGTGCTGTGTCTATCATCTGGGTCCTGTTGCTTTGGAGAGCCCTGACTGTATATAGGAATTAGATAACATTTCTCTGTGGATGGAGCATGGGGGATGTGGTTGGGAGTGGAGGAGGATGAAGTCTGTAAAGGAGCAGGAAGATGATTTAACTGTTTCGTGAGGATATTGGGGAGCCACAAAAGGTGGATGAGTGATTCAAGTGTATGTTTCAAAAAGATCATCCCAGTGGCTACATGGAGGATGGCCCTGGTGTACGCTGTGTGTGTCCTGTGCTCTTCCTGCCTCACCCTCCTTTTTCATGGGAACACCCCAACGATGTCATGAACATGCAGGTGTTATGGTCCCGAACAGAAATAATTAGGAGTGTGAGCCCCAACATCAGACAGCCCCGGGGTTGGATACCAGCTCTGTTGCTTACCTGATGTGCAACTTTGTTGAGGTTCTGCAGTTCTCTGAGCCTCGGTCTTTTCACCTAAAGGATAAGGGGGTCCCATATCCTCACCTACAGTCCTCACCTACCTGGTCATGGCAAGGATGAAATCAAACGGCACTTACAGAGCGGTGCTGGGTATCCCTTAATACCTCTCAGCCCTCTGTGCATCAGAAGTCAAGCCCCCCCAGCTTGCATCGTCCTCGGGCTCTCTTGCTCTCTGGCCTCCAGATGGATTTGGTCTGTGGGAGGCACAGCCGAGAGGGGGGGAGTGGCTATTGTTCTCCTGCTCCCACCCTGCGCCCCTGGCAATTTCAGGGTGTGATTCCTCAGTCCCCTTCATCCCCTCAGGCTGAGTGGTTTTTGGCTTCCCTACTCTTGCTGGCTGTGGGAGTACTTCATCACAGCCCTTAACCTGACCCACACCTTTGTAAATAGAACGCTTATTAAACGCTCTTCAATTACCTCTTTGGCGTGAGCCCACCTCGTACTAAGAATTCAGTGCATGTTATTTATGGTTAGCTATTATGCCTTTAATAAAACTGGGATACAAGAAGGCCATATTGATTTGCTTAAGGTCGTATAAATAGCTTTCACTCAGCCAGGATTCTGCGAAGGGTGGCTGTTTTCCACACACAATACCTTTCAGTAGTCATCATTATTATTATCTCCATTGAAGGTGAGAAAGCTGATGCACAGAAAGGTCAAGACACCTTGCACAGCTAGTTAAAGGCAGACCCTGGATTCAAACCTGGAACTTTGGGACTTGTACTGTTCTACAGTGATGATACCTTTTTTCCTGCCCAGCCCTAAAGTTCCTGTGTTGGTTGGTATTCTACTGGGTGTATGGTCTATGCTCTCGCTTAATGAATCGAGACATCTCTGTTTCTCACGTCATAGCCATGCCGCCTTCCGTGGAGATAAAATCAGACCGCGAATTTACCTGTCTACAGAAGCCAAGAGGAACTGGAACATGGGGTGGGGACGGACCAATTTTAGTCAAATGTGTAATTTATTGCCAGAAGCCCCTGGAATCACATTAGAACATTGTCTTTAGCCTGTCAGAAAACCACCACAGCCTGCCCTCAATCATTCTGGATTCTGGGGAGGATTTGTAAGGCAGGGAGGGCTGCTGACTTCCTAGGACTGAGGCTCCCGTGAGGGGTTCTCCCAAGCCTTTCGCTGGCTTGCTGACAGCCCCGGTTGACAGCCTCAGGAACTGGGCTTCTCGTGCAGAAGAGTCTGAGTCAATACTGCTCTGTCATCAATTACGGCGCAGGGCTGGGTGGCTGGCCATCCGTCATGCTTTCACAAGCCCACCCAAATCAAATCGTCCAGGACCCGCGGCTTCATCTTCCAGCTCCCAGCCCAAGATCTCATGCTCAGGATTAAAAGGCTTCTGTTCTGTCCTCTCACTTGAAATTTCTTTGTATCAGAATTGTTGGTAATTGTCAGGTTGTGGTCTCATGAGTATTTAATGTCAAAGTCACCAGACTTTGAAGTTCAGCCATTCCTTTCTTTTCATTTCAATTTCTTTTACTTCTGTATCCAAGGGAAAAAAATTGTATTGTATTCCCCAAAAGTCTGGATAGTATGATCCTGATCTTATAATCTTATTTCTATCTGTTGATCTTGCTTCTATTGGTATATAGGCACAAGATGTCTGGAGTAATCATCAAGTGCTAGCCACGATCACTTCTGGATGGTGGAATTTGGGTAAAGTCTTGCATTCTTTCTTTGCACTTTTCTGAATTATTTAAGTGTTTTATGACGATCATGGATCATTTTTACAAAGACAGTCATAATTCTCTTATGAGAGAGAGGAAGGAGTATAGAGCCCCAGATCTAGAAGAGGACCCTAAAGAGTTTCAGGCCTAATCCTCTATAATACAGACAAAGGAGTGGAGACTCAAAGTGGGCAAGAGATTTGCCAAAGGTCACATAAGAACCCAATTGTTGAAGAAAGAAGAGAATCAAGATATAGGCCTCTGTCTTGGTTTCCCTCCGCATTTATCCATCCATCCATTCATTAAAAATTTAGTGAATACCACTTGAAATTAAAATGAGGTCAGTGCAGTCTCTGTCCTCAAAGAGACAGAGAGTTTAATCAGGCTAATACACTCATCAATGAAATTATGGAAGAGACTGCCAAGGGCTATGAGAACACAGACATTCTAGAAGGGACCTAGCCTGGCGGTCATTGATTAGATACAGAAACAGGTAGAGAGAGGTCCCAGGCAAGGAAACAGCCTGAGCACACCCATGCGAGCAAGCGAGCATGACCGTGTATCCCATAATGAATAGTCACCATGTGGCTAGGCCTCTAGGTGAGAAGTAGTGGCGAGAGCTGAGGGACTGAGTTGGAGAGATACAGGCAAGATAGAACTGAGCTCCCTCAGGATTCACGTGGGAACCACATGAGCTCAAGGACCCCATCATTCTTACTTACCGCACCTTCTCCAACTCCCTCTCCACACTAATGCCAAATGAATCTCCTTTCCCTTCTATCTTTAGAATTGTGTCCACTGATTTGAGCACCTATCTCAATCTGTCTTATAGAAGAAACAGTTTTTCTCATGTTAGTCTTTGTCACTCGATCATGAGCTTCCAAAAGGAAGGTAGCATGTCTGATTCATCCTTGTACATGTGTGTATTACCTCCAAGTATCTGACACACAGTAGGTACTCAAAAAAGATTCGATTGAAAGATACCCATTAGTCTCCCCTCTCCCCAAATCTCCTCCCCCTGCCTACCTGGAATCTGTTACTGCACCTGTCCACAGTGTCTGACATTCTGAACACCTGGAGGACCCTGTTGGAAGGAGAGAAACTCGGTGAGTTTCTGCCTGTTCAGGTATCATGCCCTTTCTTTTGGTATAGACATTTCTGTTTTCCATTGGCGAGCTGCCCCTTGAATGCTACTTAGGAAGGAAAGTCAGCAAGATCTGTTCAGCCCTGACCTGTAGGTGACCAACAGGGTTATCTCTGAGTGGAATACACTACTTTAAAATGATGCTATTGCTTTTTCTTTTCTTTTTCCCTGCCCCCTCACTATTGCTTTTCTTATGGGTTAATTGGAAATATCTAATCAAAGATCATTGAAAATAATAATAAGGAGGAGGAAGAGAAGAAAGGAGCATTTTTTTTTTGGAATTGGAGAGGTATCACTCTGTCACCCAGGCTAGAGTGCAGTGACTCAATCATGGATTATAGCTCACTGCAGCCTTTACCTTCTGGGCCCAGACAATCTTCCCACCTCAGCCTCCCAAGTAGCTGGGACTACTACAAGCATGTGCCACCATGCTCAACTGTTTTCTTTTTTTTTTAAGAGCCAAGGTTTCTCTATGTGGCCTAGGCTAGGCTGGGCTCAAGCAATCCTCCTTCCTCAGCCTCCCAAAATGCTGGGATTACAGGTGTGAGCCACCAGGCATGGCTGAAAGGGCCATTTATTGAGGACTTACTATGGGATAGGAAAAGCATCTAGTTCTCCAACAACTTTCTAAGATATGTACTATTATCAACCTAATTTAAGAGATAAGAAAACTGAGGCCCTGAGAGTTTAAGCAACTTGTCTCTGTTCACAAAGAAAATAGTTGAGCTGGGGCTTAATTCCAGAGAGTCTACATATAGACCCATGCTCTTAAGTGCTGACACTTTAGGTTACAAGTCTCTATATGAACTGTAAAATGCAGAAATATAAAATGTATACATGTCTTAATTCAGATAGATAATTAGGGATGGGAACTTTGTGCAAGATGCCAAGTTAGGAGAACTGGGACCCTCACGCCTTGCAAGTGGCAGCCACTGCTGCACTTAAGCACAGGGTCATTCACATTGAGAATGAATAAGAGGACATCCTGCTTTTTTCTAACTTTTCTTAGAGTGGGCTTCCTTTATTCATGTTAATACCTGCCACCAAAATCGTTGCAACACCCATCAAACAAGTTGGTAGAAGAGGTCGACAGCTGGGTAATGAGCCGTGGTTCTCTCCCTCTCGGGATGCCCAGGCATGGCCAGATAAATGAGATCTAAGCACAACACTGATTATCTGGAAAAGAATATGAAGCAGCATGTGGACTTCAGCAGCCCCTGGGCTCCCCATTGATTGGAAGGTCAATCTCCTGGTACAACGCAGCAGGCCTGCGCAGCCAGTGTGAACTAACCGGTCTTGAACCTGGAGGTGACCATCATCTGCCCTGAGGCCAGAGAACTTAGGGTTAGGGTTAATTTAGGGTTAAGGTTAGGGCCAGGGTCAGGGTCATGGTTAAGTTAAGGGCTAGGTTCGTGTGCAAAGGCACAAGACATGACACCAGGCAAGGATTGAGCCCCCTTCAGCCTCATCCTTTGCCCCACAGCTCAACATCTTTCTCCAGAAGCAACTGGTAGAAGGAAGGCCCATCCTGGGCATTGGAGCTGGGATGAGGGGTATGTGGTGATCATAAAGTCCTAGAGCCAAAGAACCAGGGTTCGAGCCCTGACTGAGTCGCTTATAACAAGTGACCCTGGGAAAGTGTGTGAACCAGGCTTCACCTCTGTTTCTCCATCTGTATTGTCCTGGTTTCAAATTAAGAGTGCTTAGTAGAAGCTGGATATGGTGGCTCATGCCTGTAATCCCAGCACTTTGGAAGCTAGAGGCGAGAGGATTGCCTGAGTCCAGTGGTTCGAGACCAACCTGGGCAGCTTGGCTAGACCTTGTCTCTACAATAAATCAAAAAATTAGCTCAACATGGTGATGTGTACCTGTAGTCCCAGCTACTTGGAAGGCTGAAGCAGAAGGAATGCCTGAGCCAAGCCAGTCGAGGCTGTGGTGACCATGAGTGTGGCACTGCACTCCAGCCTGGACAGCAGACTCAAAAAAAAAAGAATGCTTAGTAGAGTGACTGCTACACAGTTAAGACTCAATAAATGTCAGCTGTGATTGTCATAATCAGAGAAATTGCTTCAATTTCAAGATGCATCTTCACATTTTAAAGTTCAGAATGCATTTTAAATTGATGTGTTTTCTATAAATCTGAAATTACCCAAATAAAAAAGTTCCTTTAAAAATCAATGTACTCATTGAATATGGTAATGAGGCTCTCAGCAGTTTTGTTTTTAATTCTCAATTTTTAAAAATTCCCAATTAAAAAAAACAATGGTAATAAGCCAATGCCATAACTAACAATCACTGACATCTTAGAATCAAAGTAACTAAACATTATGGGATCTAAATTTGTGCTGAAAATGTGGATACAATGATGGGTTTTCAATTGTAGTCAGATGTCAAATTAATGGAGGTACACTGACTTTTGTCAGTTCCTTCAATGCCAATGTACTCCCCACCACAGGATCTTTGCTCTTCTGAGATTTTATTCCTCTTTCTTTACCTAGTTAATGCCTTGTCATCCTTTATTTCCCATTTCCAGTCTCATTTCCTCTGGGAAGTCCTCTCCAACTTTCCTGCCTAGGGAAGAACTTTCTAGTATCATTGATCATTCATTTTGGCTCTTGTCATGGTTGCTATTTTATATGTATGACACAAACATTTGATTACTATCTGTCTCTTCCAACAAACTCTAAGTTCTATAGGAGGAAGAGACTCTATATTTTTTTACCTTTCACATTATCTCCAGAAACCAGCATGTTGTCTGGCTCATAGCAGAAGCAGAACAAATATCCTTTGTAAGAATGAACAAATAAGTGAATGAGCTTTGGAGACACCATGGATCCAGTTATGCACTTCAATTTATAACATACATTGGCATGATCTTTTTTTTTTTTTTTAAGTAGGGTTTATTAAGAAGACAGAAAAGCTCCCACAGAGGGAGAGGACCTGAACGAGGTTGCCGACATGATCATTTTGATTCATGTCTCTTAAATTTTACTACAACCTAACCTCCATGAGGACAGAGTTCTTGTCTGCCTGGATCTGTTGTAATTCAGCACTTGTCATGCTTTATACTGCATGATAATTATTTCTGTCTCTGCCACACCTTGTCTCCATCACCCCTGAGAGTCATGTGGGCAGGTCCAGGGATGAGTTATAAATCCGCAGCCAAAGCTCAGAGTGGTGTTCCAAGCTTCAGCTTGACATACCCAGCTTGCTACTGAACAGTGCCACTGGGTTTCCCACAGTTTAACATGCACATATTCAAAGCGGACTTGCCATCCCCCTAGATCCTCAAGGAGTGCACTCAGTGAGCAAATGAGTAAATGTCTGTTTCTCTAGTGCCTAGGATCACCCTCACGGTGGCACAGATGATTTTCAAAAAGGCACTACCTTCCCCTGCCCCTGTGTGGTCACAGTGGCAAAGGGTCAAGGTGTCAGGCAGCATGGGGAGTAAAAAACTCTGGGGTAAGCCGGACTCGGTGGCTCAGCCTGTAACCCGTGCCTTTGGGAGGCTGAGGTGAGTGGATTGCCTGAGCCCGCGGGTTCGAGACCCACCTGGGCAACTTGGCAAGACCTCATCTCTACAATAAATCAAAAACTAACCGGGCGTGGTAGTGCGCACCTGTAGTTCCAGCTACTCGGAAGACTGAGGCAGAAGGATCGCCGGAGCCCAGCAGG
>NW_007258420.1:59546-110301 GCF_000164805.1 Carlito syrichta
GCCACTGCACTCCAGTCTGGGTGACAGAGTGAGACTCCAACTCAAAAAAAAAAACACAAACTCTGGGGTGCAAGATCCCACTCTGTTCAGTACTTAGAAAAAAGAAAGTAAAAGGAGGAAGTGGGAAAGAAATGAGTAAGCAGTATATTTGACATGAAGCCTTTTCACATAACTGCCCATTCAATGTCTTATAAATCTAAGGAGCGAGCATTGCTCTACCATTTTAGTAACTAGAAAATGTAGACTCAGAGATGAGAAATAGCTTTATCCAGGTTACCCAGCTACTAAGTAGCAGAATAAAGAT
Source organism: Carlito syrichta (assembly GCF_000164805.1). Taxonomy (NCBI): domain Eukaryota; kingdom Metazoa; phylum Chordata; class Mammalia; order Primates; family Tarsiidae; genus Carlito; species Carlito syrichta. The sequence goes on from NW_007258420.1 coordinate 59,851, forward strand.
AAGAACTATCTGACCTCAAAGTGGAGCCCTTTCCTTTGTACCGTCTTACCTTACATTCTGGCTGTGTGACCCTGAGCAAGCTGCTTATTCTCTCTGGTCTTTCATTTCTGCATCTCTGACCAAGAGGACCCTGCCTATCTCCCTGCTCTGAGGATTGAATTGTAATGCATATTAAGGTACTATATAAATGCCAGTTATTCTAAACGCAATATCCACAAACAGGTAGGGCAGAAGGAATAAATCCTTTTGTGGGTCTGTTTAAGACAGATGAGGGCTCTTACTATTCTTGAAAGAGTTATCACAGCGGGAGAAGCACAATACAGTTCCTGCAATAAAAGAGGTGGGGAATGACATGGAGAGGCAAGCCGCTCTCTTTCTTCCAATCCAGCATATTTTCATTTTTCCTGGAATACAATTTCAGATTAGATTGCTTATTCTGCGACTGAGGTATGCGCACTTAGAACCCAGCTGTTCAGAGCAAGGAACACGGTAGTTAAATGCCGCTCTGTGCCCTGGTCCTCCGCCAGCACCCAGCATATAGCTCAGCATGCTGCAAGCTCACGGGAGCACTGTTCCCCCTCAAGCGCTTCCTGGGTGTCGTTTCCTGTGTGTTCCGGGCGCCCACTTCTTCCTGTGCAGGTGCTGGTTTTCATAAGAACATACTCTTCAACTCCACGTGGGCCCCAGCTAAAATGGTCCATCCTGGCTGAAATCCTGGCTGGCCCCCAGGTGGTGGCAATCTCACTGTAACTCCAGTCTTCTGGATTGGCTCTGCTCTCTGGTTTGCTGAAATTTGCTTCTGGGTGAGTTTCCCTCACGATGAGCCTGAACTCACAGTGCTTAGAAACCCAGTGTCTCTTTGCAGTGGAGGGAAAAAGAGAGCAATTAATGAACACCGAGAGCACAGAGACAAAAGCCACTGTCACTGCTCTCGAAGAGCCTTAGAGTTTACAGAAAGACGATATGTGAATAAATAAAAATAACAACCAACAGTCCAGAGTGTTTATGTGCCAGCCCCATAAATATTAGATCATTAACAATAAATAAATAAATAATAGATGAAGTGTATTAGATAATTTAGCACATTTAAACCTCGCAATAATTCTGAGAAGAAGAAAGGAAGACACTAGAATCATCTCCCATTTTACAGATGAGAAAACTGAAGGTAATTTGTCCATGATCACATGTTAGAATTAGAGCACATGGTAGAATCAGAGGTTGGCCTTCTGGGACGTGTGCTCTTAGCCCTACATGACAGCTTCTCTCAGATGATTACAACATAGTGGGAATTTTAAAGATTGTTCGAGGAAGAAGGTGTTCCAAGTGACATAATCACATGTGCAAAGGGCACATCTGCAAAGGGGTGCAAAGTGTCTACACCTACAGGGAACCAAAAAATAGCTCACTGCAGTTGGAACATAACAAGGCATGGAGAAAACGAGGAGACGGAGAAACAAAGAGGATGCCCTTACAAAGGTGGGCTCTGATTGGCCTGGAGAGGGCCCTGAATAACAAGTGAGAACCTTGGACTTTGACCCAGGAAATGAGGACCCAGTGGCATTTAGGAAAGAGAGTAACACCTGTAGCTTAAGTTGAGGATAATCTTCAGGAAAGAGTGTGGGAGAAGGTGTCTAAGAGAAAGACAGAAAGATGTGGGAGGCTGTGCTGGGTGTGGCAGGGGAGGAGTCACCTTCTCCCTTGTCTTCTGCTTCTGGAGAGCAATGGACCCTGGAGGGTCCCCCCGAGTGAGTCCATCAGCCTATCCCCATGTCTTGGCAGTAGCATGCTAGTGCATACCCAACACTTACTTATAAACTGAATTGTAAGGGTTCTAGGGAATGAGATTTGGCCAATAACATCCAAGTCTCCAAAGTCGATGACAGGGTCCATTTTCTGGACACATGCTAAGGATAGATAATCACTCACATCTGAAAGGAGCTTTGCAGGGCATTTGCCCACCTTGGAGCATGAAAATGACCTTCACAGGGAATGAACTTGCCTGCCCTGCCTTCCCTCAGCTGCAAGGGTGACCTGGACGTGACCAGTCATAGAACTTCATTTTCCCAGCTGTGATTAGCCAAAGGGGTGGACTGTGCAAGCCAGCGGATCCCGTCAAGAAACCCTTTGTGAAATTTGACATGTGGACGCTCAGGCCAGGAAGGGCCCTTGTAGCCAGAACTTCTGACACGCAAAGAGTGAGTATGAGAAATCAAAGCAACATGGAGGAAAACAGGACTTGAGATGGAGAAACAACAGCCTCTTGATAGATAATGCCACTAAGCCTCTAGATACAGCCGAGCCTGAAGTCAATCAGATTTACTTGCAACTTTTACACTTCTCCAACGTTTTCAAAATATTGGAATTGAATCTCTTGGGTTTGTTTCTGTGTCAGTCCCTGAGGCTGCAGGGACAGAATATGGCAATCGGCCAGGTCCAAATTACATGGCCCTCTTGGAACCTAGGCCTGAGGTGTAGACTGAAGTACCACATCACAGTTACATGCACTTGAAGTAGGGGCAGTTGGCTCCCAAGCAAAATCAATGTCCTATTACCAGAAGGATGAAGAACCGTTGCCAGGAAGGCAGAAAATAATGCATGTGCTCTATAACCTTTTGCAATGCAAATGTTAAAATTACTACATCAATCTCTCAAAACTCATTAGTCCTTGAGCTGGGTTATTTGGAGAATAATTCCAGCAAGGTGAGAGCTCTTGGGATAAAAAGGTACCCGGCAAGAGGGCCTCTTCATTTTAATCTCTGTTTCTAACTTCTGGCCTCTCTGCTCCAGCAAAAGCCACTGGGTCAGCTGAAACAAAAAGTTTGTTTCTCTAAGCCTAAGGCCCCTGTCTCCCACTTCTCACGACTTTGCCCTCACATTAGCATTCATGAACTCAAACTGTCAGAGAGTCTCAGATAATTAGAGGCGATAAACAAATGCTAATTAGCACTCTGGTTGTACCCAAAGGAAGCTTCAGGCATAGACCCAAGCCCCGTGTTTGTGTTTCCAGGATTCCTCACATTCCCACATCTAAGAACCCTTTATGAAGCTTCTTTATGAAAGAAAGAGCACAGAGACAGCCTAGCTTTGGGATAAAGACTTTGCCTTGCAGGTTCACATAATTGGATCTCAACCCCAGCTCTGCCACCTAGGAGTGCAATGCAAGCTACTTAATCTCTCCAGGTCTCGGTTTTCCCATCCATAAGATGGGAATCATCATCATCATCTCTCCTTTAATGTGTTTTTATTGTGTGAATTAAATAACGAATGCAACATGGATGGTACTTCGCACTGATACCTGGGTTTTCTCTAATGTTGTTTCATTGGTTTTATGGGTACAAATGATGTTTGGTTACATGAATGCATTGCACAGCGGTGAAGAAGTCTGGGCGTTAAGTGTACCCTCCACCTCCACCTGGGATATATGTGGAATAGGTCAGTCTAGGTGAGTTTGTGTAATATATAAGGAAGGAATAATAGGAGGGCAAACATGAAGGGTTGGAGTATGGATTCTTCTCTGCTTCATCCATCTTATCACTATTCTTCGACTTGGAGCATTCACACTGCATGTGTGGACCCCTACAATATCTTCTTGTTTGGTTTCAGTTTCTTCTCTGTCTCCTCTCTCCAAATCGGTTTGTATTAGTTTCCTGGGGTTGCTTTAACAAATGACCATTAACTGGAGGTTTCAAACAACAGAAGTTTATTGTCTCATAGCTCTGGAGGCCAAAGGTGCGAAGTCAAGGTGCTCTGCAGACCCTGAGGGAGAATCCTTCCCATTCCCCTCTCTTCCTGGCTTCTAGTGGTGGCTGGCAACCCTGGAGGTCCTTGACATCATTGCTGTCTCTGCTTTTGTTTTGACAAAGTCTTGTCCCCTCCGTGCCACATGTGCTCTTTCTTCTGTAGGTTTAATCTCCTTTTAGGCCTCACTCTTTTTTTTTTTTTTTGAGACATGTGCTCACTTTGTTGCTCAGGCTGGAGTGTGATGGCATGATCATAGCTCTCTGCAGCCCAACTCCTGGGCTCAGGCGATCCTTTTGCCTTAGTCTCCTGAGTAGCTAGGACTACATGCATGTGCCATTATGCTTGGCTCATTTTTTCTTTCTTTCTTTTTTTGGCAAAGACAGGATCTCTCTGTGTTGACCGGGCTGGTCCTGAAACTCCTACCTCAGCCTTCCGAAGTGCTGGAATTACAAGCATGGCCACCATGCTCAGTTGGCTTCACTCTTATAAGGGTACTTGTCATTGGATTTAGGGTCCACCTAGGTAATCTTGGATTATCTCATCCTTAAGTTTATTACCCCCAAAATGTCATGTTTACAGGTTCCTGGTGTTAGCATGGGGACATATCTTTTCTGGGGGGTGTGTCACCTTTCAACCCACTGCATATCCCAAACTCCACGTCCCCAATTCAAGATCAGTCTCCCCAAACACACTCTTTTCCCTGGCATCCTATCACTTGTCTGCTGAAGGGTTCTCAAAGGTTTATTTTCAACCTAAAATGTTATTCTGCCCTCAGAGGCCCTCCCAGAACAGGCCCAAGCTTCTCCCTGTCCTCATACACCCTGGACTGAAAGTGCCAAGCCGCTGCCTTACCATCCTTTCCTCATCCTACCTCCCGGGACATCTGACTGTCCAATTCCCACCCTGGGTTCTGTGGTAGTTTCTATCACTTCAGAGCAACTCACCACCGACTTAGCGGCTTGAAATAGCATGAATGTATTGTCTCTCAGTTTCTGTAGGTCAGAAGTCCAGACACAGCCTAGCTGGGTTGTCCATCCAGATTCTCACGAGGCTGCGATCAAGGTGTTGGCCAAGCTGCACTGCCATGTGGAGGTCTGACTGCAGAAGAATCCACTTCCAAGCTCATGCAGGTGTTAGTAGAATGCACTTCTATGCAACTGGAGGACTCGGTTCCTGGTTTGTTCTGCTGTTCACTGGAGGCCACCTGTCATTCCTAGAGGCTGCCCACAGTGTAGGATTTCTTCTCATGGCTATTACTTCATTCATTCATCAGCCAGGAAGGAAGAATTCTCACCTCAGGGAGAACCCAACCCCTTTTTAAGGACTTTCACCTTATTAAGTCAGGTCCACCTAGGATAAGGTCCCTTTTAATAAACTCAAATAAGAAATTATTTGAGACTTTAGTTACATCTGTAAAATCCCTTCAGCTTTGCTATATTCTATTACCTAGGATACACACTTACAACCTCCTACATACAAGCAGAGGAAATGGCATGGGTTGTGGACACCACGAGGCTAGAATCTTGGGACCGCCTTAGAGTCTGTCTGCCATAGACCCCCCACCTATACTTCAGAGGGGAGCCCCCCAGTATCACTACCCCACAAAGCCATTGCTGTTTCTACTCAGCTGGTTTATTGTTCCCTCTTCCTGACTCCTGGTGCTCTGTTTATACCCCTCTTACACCACTGATTTGTGTGAGAGGCATCCACATGGCATCTACAGAAGTAAAGAACAAGGACTTGGGAGTCAGACTGCCTGGGTCCATCCTGACTCCTCTACTTCCTATCATGGTGACCCTGAGCCACTCAATTTTTCAAAGCTCCGTTAGAAACATGCAGAAGAGGCTGGGCATGATGGCTCACATCGGTCATTCCAGTGCTTTGGGAGGCTAAGGCAGGAGGACAGCTTGAGGCCAGGAGTTCAAGACCAGCCTGGGCAATACAGTGAGAACCTGACTCTACCAAAAAAAATTGTTAAACAAATTATCTAAGCACAGTGATACACGCCTGTAGACCTAGCTACTTAGGAGGCTGAGATGGAAGGATCATTTGAGTCCAAGAGTTGGAGGTTGCAGTGAGTTACGACTACATCCCTGCACTCCAACCTGGATGACAGAAAAAGATTCTGTCTCTAAAAACATTATTTTTAATGCCAAATAAATTTTTATAATGCAGTTAACAGTGCCTGGGGCATAGTAAGGACCCAGTATATGGCCCTTTTGTATGAGTCAGGATAGAGCAGGTTCTATTGCAGATATAACCCCTAATCCCCCCAAATCAATCCCAATTCCTCCAAATTCAGTGGCTCAAAATGAATGTTTCTTCTTTCGCATGCTGTGTGTCCATGGTAAGTTAGCAGGAGAGTTCTGTGCATTTTAATCACTTGCAGCTCCAGGTTGATGGAAAAATGACACTGCTGAATGCTGACAGCAGGGCTGGAGAAGAAAGAGCTCCAGAGAGTCTCACCACTCAGAAATGAAGTGGGACACTTGTGGACACTTGTGCCCACAAGCCATTGGCAAGCAACAGAACAAGAGTTTGAGACCAGCCTGGGCAACACAGTGAGATCCTGTCTCTACAGAAAGTTTTTTTTTTAATTATCAAAGCAGCCAGGCTCGGTGGCTCAGCCTGTAATCCCGCGCCTTTGGGAGACTGAGGTGAGTGATTGCCTGAGCCCGCGGGTTCGAGACCCGCCTGGGCAGCGAGACCTCATCACTACAATAAATAAATAAAAAAATTAGCCGGGCGTGGTAGCACGCACCTGTAATTCCGGCTACTTGGAAGGCTGAGGCGGAAGGATCGCCGGAGCCCAGCAGGTCGAGGCTGCAGTGACTGGGAGCGGCAACTGCACTCCAGTCTGGGCAACAGAGTGATACTCCAACTCAAGAAAAAGAAATTATCAACGCATAGGACCCCACCAGGGGCCAGAAGTTAAAAGTCTTCATGTGCCTGAAGCAAGGAGACCCACAGGTTGGTGCTCAAAATGTTATTTCTCTTAACATAAACCTCATTTCTCCTGAAGGAAGAATATGCTTTAGTCATTCTTCTATCCTTAACAGCACTGATCACATCGCAGATTGTTAGCACTTAAAAACAAAAGGTTAGAAAGCCTAACTTAAAAATATATAACCGTTCCAATGTGCAAAAAGAAGACATAATCCTCCTTCTAATATAACTTGAGGAGGCAAACATTTCCATCTACCCTTAAATATTTCCCTGCAGCCTGCTCCAGTGTCTCATATTTCTGCCATTAGCATGATCCATTAGGGTTCTTAGAGGTGCATTTGTAACAGCCCAGGGCGTTGGATTGCTCTGCAGAATAAGGGATGTGCTAATGCAACCTTTACTCATTCAGCGCCTGCCACGGACACAGCTTGATTCAACCAGCCCTTGCTGGGGTCAGGTCTGGACATCAAGCATGAAGCCAGGGATAGGCTTGAATGTGGGCCCAGTCCCCAAAGAACTCCGTTAGAAATGTTCCATCACAGGCAGGACCCGGAGAAAGGGACAGAAAATGGATATGTTTGGAAGGAAGAAATAATAACACCAGCTAATCACGATGAAGTGCTTTCTGGGGGCCTGGCTGAGCTAACATAAATGTGTGGACTTTGAACCTCAGAGCAGTCTTCGGAGGATGGAAATGAGAATCTCCCTTTAGAATAGGCAGATTGGGAAGAACTTCCATTACTCAGCCCGTGATGGGTCTTTGTAGCTGATGTTAGTGTATTATCAAGGCTCAAATAGGCCAGATACCTTTCCAAGGCCAGCCTCTCTCCCAAGGCAACAAGACAGAGGAAATGACAGTATTCGAATTGTCCAGAAACTGGCCCTGTTAGGAATCTGTCTCCGTCACCACTAGCAGTGCTACTGTTAGAAAGTGGCTTAACTTCTCTGTACCCAAGAGTCTTTGGCTTGTGAGGATGTCTCCCAAAGGGTGAGACACATGGCGGGTCCCCAGTATTATTGTCCCTCTGCTTTTCTTCCTTTTTCTAAACATGGGAAGAACAGTGGCAGAAGCTCAGACATTGAATAGTCTCCCTGCGAGAAATTTATACAATTTTGAATGGATGGAAAATGACTTTAAAAAAATCACGTTTAAGCTGATTTTCAAATAAGTTTTAAAAAGTTACTTTCCGAGTCAGTCTACAGCACTGATTAGAATTGGGAATGGGAGACAGAAAGTGACATAAAACACAAGCTATTTAACTCTATTAAAAACCCCTGTGTGCATTTTTTAACACAGAGAAAAAAGTAAGTCCAACAGTTGGATGTTAATATGCGATCAAGGCTGGGCTCCAGCAACTTGGGGTACCAGAATCCCAAACCCTGCACACTGCAGAACATGGACACAGCAGCAAAGGCATGCTTCTTGCCTTGAGCAACACACAAATATGTGTGCATGATTGTTTGGGGACTTGGCGGCAAGAAGCAGTGGAAATAATTCTTTGAAAATGAAGAGAATCAGCAAAACATGAGAAAAAAGACAAAAGAAGAGAGCAACTGGAACAAGAGAAAGACAGTTGGGGATGGGCCGATGTTCTCTGCCTCACGCGGTTTTGGTGGCTTGCAGTAAATGGGTTTCTAATGAGGTTTTTAAAGAGGGGTTCTTATTTAGTGAGTCTGGCACAGCTCCCGCTGCTTCTGGGCTGTGTCCTGGGGAACCAGAAGAAAGCAGGAGGGAGAAGTCTTGACGCTGGGGTTGCTCCTCTTGTCCTCCTGGGAAGGACACCAGCTGTTAGCTCCCTGTTGCCCCTCTCCCTGCATTGATTATTCAATGAGCCGCTACTATGCACTAGCCGCTCTGACCTCTGAGGATCACAGTTCTGTGTGGAAGAGAGACACAATCACACAGTGACAATTCTGTGTGAATACATGCTTTTTTGAGCATCAGCTGTGTGCATGACATGGTATGTTTTGAATGAATGAATAAAGCACAGGTGCTCTGTGGGCCCAGAAATAGAGCTTTGGGGTGGGGAGAGGAGGAAAAACAGGCTTCTTGGAGGAGGTAGTGCTTGTATTGAGTTTTGAAGAATGAGAAATACTCCGGAAAAGAAGGCAGGGGGGCTTTGGAGGAGGAAGGGAAGGTGAAAACACATGCCAGTCCAGGGACCTCCTAGTCACTGGATTAAAGTGTAAGGTTTCAGAGGCAAGTGGTGGGAGATGGTGATGACAACCCCACTGAGCACTTATTGTGTGCCAGGGGTTTTCAATCAGGGTGACTGGGTCTCTTTTTCCAGGATCCACATTTGCTAAGATCTAGAGACATTTTAAGTTACCACAACTGTGGTGGGGAAGGTATGCTACTGGCTTGTATTAGTCTGCCCTGCATGGCTGTAAAGAAATTCCTGAGGCTGAGTAATTTATAAAGAAAAAAGGTTTATGTGAGCTGGCACCAGCTCAACTTCTGGTGAGGCCTCAGGAAGCTTCCACTCATGACAGAAGGTAAAGGGGAAGCAGACGTGTTACTTGGTGAGAGCACAGGCAGGAGGAGGAGGAGAAGGTGCTAGTTCTTGTGTGAACTAACAAAGGGAAAATTCACTCATTACTCACTCATACAAGCCATTCGTGAAGGATCCACCAGCGTGGCCCATGCACCTCCCACTAGGCGCCACTTCTAGTACTGAAGGTCACATTTCTTTTTTTTGAGTTGAAGTCTCACTCTGTCACCCAGACTGGAGTGCAGTGGCCGGTCCCGGCCACCGCACCTTGCCTGCTGGGCTCCGGTGATCCTTCCGCCTCAGCCTTCCAAGTAGCTGGAACTACAGGCGCGCGCTACCACACCCGGCTAATTTCCAATTTATTGTAGAGATGAGGTCTCACCAAGTTGCCCAGGCGGGTCTCGAACCCGCGTGCTCACATTTCAACGTGACGTTTGGAGAACACAACTTCCAAACTACGTCAGGGCTAGAGACCAGGGATGCTTCCAAGTATCCCACAGCACACAGGAGAGCCCCCTCCCAAGGGCAGCCACCCTCTTAAGGCCAGCCCCCCTCCCAAGGGCAGCCACTGTCCCAAGGATGGCCCTCCTCCCAAGGACAGCACCTCATGCAAGGATAGCCCCCCTTCCAAGACCAGGCCCCCTCCCAAGGCCAGTCCCACCCCCCCCAAGCCAGCCCCCTCCCAAGGCCAGCCTCCCTCTCAAGCCAGTCCCCCTCCCAAGGCCAGCCTCCCTTCCAAGGCCAGTCCCCCTCCCAAGGTCAGACTCCCCTCCTAAGGCCAGCCCCTCTTCCAAGGCCAGCCCACCTCTTCCCAGGTCAGTGGTGCTGTGTTTGAGAAACATTGTGTGTCAGTCTTGTGCTGATCACTTTATGAACTTTCAACCACCCTATCCTCTGCATAAACAAACCTATGAGGCAATGGTTTTAGCTTCTTGACTCAGACAAGGAAGATGAGGCTCTGAGGGCCCAGGTCGCTTGCCTAAGGTCACAGGGTTAGAGGCTGAGCATGGATGCGAACTCAGGCAACCAATCTCCAGCTCCCTGATGATAACAACTGCAGGAGACAAATCCATTGGCTTCATGGTTAGGGTCTTCAGAAGTCATGCGACAAGGTTTGGACTTAGACCTGTTCTGCAGCGGCAACACGAATATCTTTCATCTCAGATGTCTACATCCTCATTCATGGCTTTTTCACCCTCTGAACCAAGTATCAGAGTCAAATTAAATTCACAGCTGTAAGCAGAGCGACAGAGCAAAAGAATTTTCAATGCATTCATCCCACTATCCTCCCGTTAAACACAACTGCAAGAGCAATTGCCCTGGTTTATTCAGAAAGAGTTTTATAATATAATTAATCGTGGTCTCCCCAGCCGGCTTCAGGTTTTCTCTCCTCTGCAGCAGGAATGCTGAACCCCAGCCCGTTCTTACGTGACTTGCTTGGAAATCTGATCATGTGCGCAGCAATCTCTCTGCAGCTTCTGGCAGAGGTGCGGTATTCTCAATATGTGCTCGTCAGTTCTGGTTTTCCTTTGAAAGAAGACACACAGGCCTGCATCCCCGAACTGCATGGGCCACTGCAGCTGGAGAAGAGGAGGCTGCCCTTGACCCCACAGCCACAGAGTCCAGCTCCAAATGTTTGCAAGCAAAGACAAAGGTGACCACTGCAGCCCTTAAGTGGGTGCCAGCCTCAGAGCAGGACTGCCACACGCTGACATCCGCAGGCTCCTCCACAGTCAGCGAGGCAGGAAATAACCAACCCCTTGTGCAGAGGGCGAAACCTACACTTAGAGAATCTGAGTCAATAACTGTGGGACTGGAATTTAAGCCCAGACAATGAGCACATCGTGCAATAAAATAACCACCTTTGTGGCTAAGAGCAGAAGCTACCTCTGGTCTTGTTTATCACTGTCCTCTGTACCTAGCTTAGTGCCTTTGCTCAGAAGTTAAGTCAGCCACACAAAGTACAAAATCACAGACAAATAACCATACGGAAAAGCGCTCACTTTGATTTCAGTATTTTCTCTTAATTACTCTAATCGGGTGAGAGCTTCCAGTGGGGTCCCTCTATCTGCAACTCACACAGGCTCTGCAGAGTCAGGTTTGGGTTTGAATCTCCCCCTGCCCTTCACTGGCTGTGTTATCTGCAGGAAGGGATTCACCTCTCTGAGTCTCTGTTTTTATCACCAGTAAAGTCAATGTTCTAACTTCCCAAAGTTGCTATGAGGTTAAATGAGAAAAGAGCTGAGGAAATTGTTTTATTGAATGCTTAATGGGGATCATTTCACTTGCTCATCACGAGGGGATCATTTCACTTGTTCATCACATTGTTGAGTGCTCTTCCTCATTTCAACACTAACTTAAGTTTTATTTTCTCTTTGATAGTTAAAAATAAGTTAGGCTCAGAGAGGTTAGGTAACTTACTTGGAGACACACAGCTAGAAAACGGTGCAGTTGGAATTCAAATACAGAGCAGTTGAGCTCCAGGTTTGTCTCTTTCTGATATACCTTGATGACTTTTAGCTGGGCTTAAGAATTTGAAATTTTGCTTCCAAATTTAAGATTTTTTTTTAATGAGTGAAGGAGGATTAGAAAAATATTTCAAAGAGTGGGAAGTAGAGGAGGAGAAATTTGTCTTTTGAAACTTGGCGAGACCTCATCTCTACAATAAATCAAAAATTAACCGGGCGTGGTAGCGCGCGCCTGTAGTTCCAGCTACTTGGAAGGCTGAGGTGGAAGGATCGCCAGAGCCCAGCAGGTCCGGAAGCAGCCACTGCACTCCAGTCTGGGCAACAGAGTTAGACTCCAACTCAAAAAAAAAAAAAAAGTGAGCACTGAAAAGTCTGAGCTGAAGAAAAGCCAATTCTTCTTTAGGGCTATTGTGTCTTGCATTTTACTCCCTCAAGTCAGCAAGTGCATTGCATCAGTTCCCTTCTCTAATGGGAATGAATTACTAAAAAACAAAAAAAAAAATCCAGACAAGATAAAAACAAGAGCATGTGTCTCCTGTCATGAAACACTGGCACAAGGCCCACAGGCACTGAGACTGAAGGTTTGAACAGCCAATTTATAGGATCTTGCATTTAATAACCTGGCCATTCAGAATTCTTAAAAATCAGTAATATGAAGACAAATCATCTGATTTAAAAGTGAGCAAAAGATTTAAAGAGGCATTTTTTCAAAGATGACCAAAAAGCACGTGCAAAGACGTTCAGCATCATTCACCATCAAAAAAATGTCAATCAAAACTGCAGTGAGATACCACCTTACACCCACAAGGAAGGTTGGAATCCAAAAGACAATACCAAGTACAGGGGAGGGCGTGGAGAAGTTGGACCCCTCCACACATTGTTGGTAGGGTTGTAAAATGACATCACCACTTTGAAAAATGGCGTGGCACTTTCTCAAAATGTTAAACATAGGATCACCAAATGACACAACTTCACTCCTATATACATACCCAGGAGAACCAAAAACAAGTGACCACACAAAAACTTGCATAGGAATGTTTATGGCTGTGTTATTCATAATAACCAAAAAGTGGAAACAACCAAATGTCCATCAACTGGTGATTGTATAAACAAAATGTGGTATGTCAATACAATGGAATATTATTCCACTATACAAAGAAGTAAAGTAATGATACATGCTACAACGTGGATGAACCTTAAAATATGCTAAGAAGCCAGGCTCAGTGGCTCAGCCTGTAATCCCGCACTTTGGGAGGCCGAGGTGAGTGGATTGCCTGAGCCCGCGGGTTCGAGACCCACCTGGGCAACTTGGTGAGACCTCATCTCTACAATAAATCAAAAATTAGCCAGGTGTGGTAGCGTGCACCTGTAGTTCCAGCTACTTGGAAGGCTGAGGTGGAAGGATCACCAGAGCCCAGCAGGTCGAGGCTGTGGTGGCTGGAAGCAGCCATTGCACTCCAGTCTGGGTGACACAGTGAGACTCCAACTCAAAACAAAACAAAAAAAATATGCTAAGAGAAAAAAGTTGGGCACAAAAAAGACCACAGTTGAATAATTCTATCAATATTAATTTTTCAGAAAAAAAATTTTTGAAAAAAAGATTAGTAGTTGCTTAAGGGATAGGATGGGGATTGCAAATGGGGCTGAGGTGTGTTTTTGGGATGAGAGAAATATTCTAAAATTAGAGTGTGGTGATAGTTGCACAACTCTGTAAATATATTGAACATACAGGGTCTGACAATTAGGTTTGCAAATCATCCTAGAAAAAGTGCTACATACCTCATTGCTGGATAACACTGTGGTCACATTTGATGTACTCCCACTGGGAAGTTATGCACCAACACAAGCACCTCATCCACCCATCAAAGCAGTTTGGGAACTCTTTTTCTGGAATGTTCATCAGAGCTGTCATCATTGTTTGTTGTGGTCTGATAGTTAAGTTCACTAATTGCCACTGTGTGCTGACGTTGGCAGCATTGTACAAATAACTGTATTGGGACATCTTCCCTACTCACTTGATCTGGCCCCAGTGACTTTTTTATTTACCCAAAGACAAAAGAAATATCGAAAGGAAGACATTTGATGCTATTCAGGAAATCAAGGATAATAAGACAACAGCGCCAATGGTCATTTGAGAAAAAAGGGTTCCAAAATTGCTTTGACAGGTGAAATAGGTGCTGACATGGTACATAGTTTCCCAAGGGGAGTGCTTCAAAGGAGATTGTAGTGATATTCACCACTGAGGTATGGAACACTTTTTCTAGGATGAGTTTGGGCACTTCATTGTCAGACCTCGTATATTGTACACTTATAAACAGTAAGTTGTATGGTAAGTTCTCTCTTAAAGTTGTTATAAGTTGGTTCATTGTTTAGCGAGTGAGGGAGAAGCAGTGCACCCCAAGCAGTCTGACCACCAAGCCCCATGCATTTATCTGCTACACAGCACAGCCTTACTCCAGTATGAAGGAACCCCCAAACTTAATAAGCCACCTTTTCCTCCATGGGCCCAGGGAGCCACCCTGGAAAAGGCCAGGAATGACCAGCCCCCAGCTTTGGTGCTGCAGAGGCAGCTGCTGCAGCAACTCTCAGATCAGCTCAGTCACCAGCCAGCCTGGAGGTAAGGGGGGACACACCCCCAGCAACTTTGCAAGTGTGATTAATTCAGCTATATGTCCAATGTGTCCACTAGATTTGCATCATGGCTCCCGAGCCTGGCCAGTCATTCATCTGGAACAAACTTTGCAGGACTGGGCAGCCAACTAATTAATTGTTGCATCAATAAAACCATGGTTTGACTGTCTCATGATGAATTACATTGTTTAAAAGAAGTTAACAGCTGTATTAGAGAAGAAAACAAGTAAAATCAATATGGAGAATTTCCTCAGCCTAAGAGTCAGCATTTCTCACTGACTACAGGTCAGTGGCGAGGAGAATGCTTATTCGCAGAGTAGAGATGATGTTTTTCTCTGGCAAAGCCATACTTAGTAAATACGTAGGATTTTAAAACAAGAAAAGCAGAATACTGGAACCCCAGAAGCAGTAGATGGTGGTTGGCACAGAACTCAAGACTCCACAGTTGATGAGACTTGTATTCAGACACCAGGTGCCTTACTTCCTAGCTATGGATTTGGGCAAGCCATCTCACTTGGGCAGCAGTTTCTTCCATCGGCAAAATGGGGATAATAATAACATCATAATATCTTCATAATAACGTAATAATATCTTAATGTTATTAGAAGGATTAAGTTAGATAAAATAAAGTAACATTGTAGTGCTTGCTAAGGTGCTCAGTAAATGTTTGCTATTACTTAAGTAACACTTTTCTCTTGCTAAGATGTTTTCAGAGGAGAAGCATCATTTGCATCTTCCTCCATGGCAGGTGATAGCACCAGATTTTTAAAAAAAATTTTTAAGGCTGGGAGCAGTGGCTCACACCTATAATCCCAGCACTTTGGGAGGCCGAGGTGAGAGGATTGCCAGAGCCTAAAGGTTTGAGAACAGCCTGGGTAACTTGGTGAGACCTCATCTCTATAATAAATAAAAAAATTA
This sequence comes from Carlito syrichta, assembly GCF_000164805.1. Taxonomy (NCBI): domain Eukaryota; kingdom Metazoa; phylum Chordata; class Mammalia; order Primates; family Tarsiidae; genus Carlito; species Carlito syrichta. The sequence continues at coordinate 75,047 of NW_007258420.1, forward strand.
GCCAGGTGTGGTGGCACACGCCTGTAGTTCTTGCTAGTTGGAAGACTTAAGTAGAAGGATCGCCTGAGCCCACCAGGTCGACGCTGGACTGGCCATGAGCGTGCCACTACACATACATTAAAATGGACTGTTGGGGATGTACAGTTTTATGAATGTTAACATATGCATACATTTGTGTAACTAACACCATAATCAGTATATGGAATAATTCCATAACCTGCCCAAAATTCTCTCGTGCTGTCCTTTTGCAATCACAACTTACCCTCTCTCTGTCTCATCCTGGCAATTATAGAGCTGTTTTCATCCCTATGACTTTGTCTTTTAGAGAATGTCATATAAATGGAATTGTATAGTATGTACCCATTCCAAAACTGGTTTATTGCATGGTATTGGTAGTTTCTTTTTATTGCTGAGTAGTATCTCAGCCTGTGTATGTATCATACATTTTATCTCTTCACTAATTGAAGGACATTTGGGATTGATCCATTTTGAAGATTATTAAATGGCAACAAATATTCGTGTGAACATAAGTTTTCCTTTTTCTAGGTCAAGTACCTAGGAGTGGAAACTCCATGTCATATATAGAGTATGTGTAAAATTCATTTAAAACTGCCAAATTGTTTTCCAGAGTGGCTGTGTCATTCTCAATTGTACTAGCAAAATATGACAGCTCAAATCAGTTTGTCTGCACCCCATACTTGATATTGGCAGCATTTTTTACTTTAGACATCCAAATAGGTGTTTCGTAGGACTTCATCATGGTTTTACATTGAATTTCCCTAATGACTAATGATGTTGAACAGCTTTTCATATGCTTATTTGCCTTTTATTCACCCTCTGTGACCAAGTGACTGTGGAAGAATTTTTGCCCATTTTGTAAGTTGGTTGTTTTCTGACAGGTGAGTTTGAGAGTTCTTCATATGTATTCTAGACATATCCATGGTTGGATATGTGATTTGCAAACATTTTCACCCAGTCTGCAGTTTGTCTTTTAATCTTCTTAACAGAATCTTTCACAGACAAAAAGTTTTAAATTCTGATAATGTCCAATTTATCAGTTTGTCTCTTGTGGAGTATGCTTTTAGTGACACGTCTAATAATTCTTTGTCCTGTCTAATGATTGTGACCACAGGTCGCAAATATCTTCTCTCATATTTTCCTCTTAAATTTTCATAGTTTTTCTTTTTGTAAAAAGATCTAGAATCTACTCTGAGTTAATTTTTTTTGCACAAAGTGAGAAGTATAAACCAATGATCATTTTTTTTAACATATGGATGTCCAATTGTTTTAGTATCACTTGTTGAAAAGAGTATCTTTCTCCTGTAAATTGACTTTGTGTTTCCAAAAATCAATTGAGGACATTAATCTGTGTCTATATCTGCACTCTCCAGTCTCTTCCATTGATCTATATATGGTGATCCCTTTGTCAATCTCATACTGTATTGATTATTGTAATTTTATAGTAAGTCTTAAAACTGAGTGGTATGAGTCCTCTAACTTTATTCTTTGCTTTCAAATTTTTTTGGCTATCTAGGTTCTTTGACTTTCCACACAAAGCTTAGAATTTGGGTTGATAGACTTTTATTTTAGAAGACTTTAAAGTATGAATTCAATTTCTTGTATCGATCTAAGTCTAGTGGGGTCAATCTATTTTATCTTGGTGAATTTGGTAATTTGTATTTTTCAGGGAATTGGTCCATTTCATCCAAATACTTAAACATATGTTTATAGAGTTGTTTGTAAGTTTTCTTTGTTAGCCTTTTACTATCTGCTGGGTCTGTAATGTTATAGTTAATTCATTTCTAACATTGGTAATTTGTGTCTTCTCACATTTTTCTTTGCCATTATACTGCTAGAGGTCTAGCAAATGCACTGATCTTTTCCAAGAATCAATATCTTTTGTTTTCTTTGATTTTTTGTGTGTTGCTTGTTTTGTTCTCAAGTCAATTGATTACTACTATTCTCTTAATCATTTCCTTGATGGAAGAAAATATGACAACATTGTTCTGTTTGCTTTGGGGTCTTTTGGCTCATTAGTTTCACGTTTCTTAAAGTGGAGGCTTAGTGTGTTGATTTGAGACCTTTCTTCTTTTCTAATGATAGCATTTAATTTTGTAAATTTCCCTCAAATTATGATTTTATTTCCATTCCAGAAATTCTGATGTTTTATTTTCATTCAGTTTCAGATATTTTCCAATTTTACTCAAAATTTCCTTTTTGATCAATGGGCTATCTAGAAATCTGACCTATCACAGAAACAAAGAACTGAATATTACATGTTCTCACTTATAAGTGGACCTTGAACAATTATCAAAATACTATAAGAAAAGGATTGGCAGTCGTGGGAAACTGTCAGGGGAGGGAGGGGGTGGGTTTGGCAGTAGTGGGACTCTGCCAGGGGAAAAGGGAAACACCTCATCAACATATATAATGAACATTTGTATACCTAACCCTTGTACCCCACATCTTTAAAATAAAAACAAAATTAAATTAAATTTTTAAAAAAGAAATCTGTCATTTAATTAGCAAGTGTTTGGAGATTTTTCTGTTGTCTTTTTGTTATTAATTTCTAGTCAACTTATATTGTGGCTGTATACATACTTTGTCTAGTTTCAATCTTTTACATTTATTAGGGTTTGTCTTATGACCCAAGACATAGTTTATCTTGGTAAATATTGTATGTACACTTGATAAGCATATTGCGCTGTTCTTGGGTAGACTATTATATAAAGGTCAATTGGATCCAGTTTTTAAAAATAGTATTGTTCAGTTCAGTTTTTCTATATCCTTGTTGGTCTTCTATCTGCAAGTTCTATTTATTGTTGAGAGAAGTATTTAAATAATTAACTATAATTGTGGATTTGTTTATTTCTCCTTTTAGTTCTGTCAGCTTGTGCTTTATGTATTTTGAAGCTCTGTTGTTAGGTGCAAGCACATTTAGTGTTGTTATATCTTCTTAGTAAATTGACCTTTCATTATTATGTAATATCTGTCTTTATCCTTTACAATTTTCTTTCCACTGGAGTCTATTTTGCATGATATAAATATACCCACCCAACATTTTTCTTTCTTTCTTTTTGCTTACATGATGTAATGTCTTTGTTCTTTATACTTTAAACCTACCTGTCATTATATTTGAAGTCAATTTCTTGTAGACAGTATATAATTGGATCATGATGTCTAATCCATCTTCATAATTACTGCTTTTAATTGGTATGTTAGGTCATTTATGCTAGTTACAATTATTGACACATTTGGAAATAGATGTACCACTTTGTTATTTCCTATTTGTTTCCACTATTTTTTGACACATTGTTTCCTCATTCTTTTTTAGGATCCCATTTTAAATTTACATATTGTGGTTTTCACTATGTCTCCTTGTATTTTTATTTCGAATGGTGGCCTTCAAAATGCTTAACTTTTCAGTCTGTTCAGAGTCAATATTTTACCACTTCAAGTGGAACATAAAAATATAACTGCCATATAGCTCTTTGTGCTTTTCCTCTTCATGTCGGTGTTGTCTTATATGTTATAACTACATGCATTAAAAATTCCACCAGACAATGTTATTATATTTGCTTTCATCTGTTGAGTCTATTCCAAAAACTTAGGAGGTGAAGAATAGTCTATTATATGCACCCAGATATTTATTGTTTCTGTTGCTCTTCCTTCATCACCGGTGCACCAAATTTCTCTGGTCTTGTTTTCTCTTACCTAAATCATTTCTCTTAATAATTCTTTCAAAGCACATGCTAGCAATGAATTGTCTTACTTTTTCTTCATGTAAAAATTGTCTATACTTTACCTTAATGTCTGAAGGATATTTTCCCTGTATATAACATTCTAGGTTGACAGTTCTTTTCTTCCACATTAAAAATATTATTTCACTTCATTTTGGCTTCCATAGTTTCTGATAAGAAACTCATAGCCATCCAAATCATTGTTCCCTTATAAATAGTACACTTTTCTCCCTTCCTCTCTTTAACTGCTTTTGAGTTTTTTTGTCTTTAATTTGCTGAAGTTTGATTATGATATATCTAGGCATGAAGCCTTGAGGTTTATCCCATTTGAGGTTCACCAAGCTTCTGTAATTTTGCAGGATTGGGAGGAAGGCACAGTTGGGAAGTTTTTTTAGCAATTGCTAACGGAAAAAAATATTGTTTCTGTCCCCCATTCTTTCTTCTCTTCTTCAAGTTTTAGGCCTTTAAGTATTGTCTCTGAGACTGTGTTTAGCTTTTGAAGATTTTTTAAAAAAATTTCTCTGTTTTTTAGTGATCTAAAAGTTCACTGACTCTTTCCCCTGATATTTAATTCTGCTAATGCATTTTTCCAGTAAGTTTTAAAACACTTTTTGTTATGTTTTTCAGTTCTAATTTTTTTAATATATCTTCAATTTCTATTCTAAAATGTTTAATATTTTCCTCACGTCAAGCATTTGCCTGTTGAAATATTTTTGTCATCAGTACTTCAATCTTTTTTTCAGAGAATGTAACATCTGTGTCATCTTGGTGTTGGCATCTGTTGAATTGTCTTTTCTCATGCAAGTTGAGTTTCTCTGGTTCCTCATATGCTGTGTAAATATTGGATTATATAATGATATTATGAGACTCTGGATAGTGTTCAAGTGCTGTTGAGAATGTTGGTATTCTTGTTTTTGTGGGGGAATTAATCCAATGTGTTTATACCACAAGTTCCTGCATTCTTTCCTAGGTTATAGTTTTAATGTCACCTCCACTCTCAAAGGCTTAGTGATATTTGGAAATGGCTTTTTCATGAGCCATCCACTAGTTCATCTGGGATCTGGCCAGTGTCTATTTCTTAGTTCAGTTCTGAAAGTCTTGGATACTTTGTAAAGAGCCAGATCCTCACATATGCAGCTCAAGGATATGTGGTTTATAAACATGATGGAGGCATCTTCTTGACCTCCTGCCTGTCCATGCTCTTTCTTATACTTTTTGATTCCCTGGTTTTCCCTTACTTTTTCGTGCACTACCTTGAAGGTGCCCATGTATGGGACCAAGGAGTATGAGGTCAACAGAGAGTGTAATAGTAAGCTTTTGCGTCCACCTTCTTGGGAACACAAATCCTTCAATCGGAGAGAAAATTTCTCAAACTCAGTCTTTAGGATCACTATGACTGCTGCTGTCACTTCCAGGATACTCGTTTTCTTTTCCTTGAGTCTGAATTAAAGGACTTCTGGGTCTCTCTCTGTCTTCACTGATGCTCACTTCTTGGCTTTGTTGCTATTGGTGAGTCCAGGCTATAGGGTACCAGAGGAAAAACTGCTAAACTTACTGATGAGTCTGATATTTTAAATTATGATGTTTCTCCTAGTACATCTGCTATGTTTGACTTTCCAGAACTCTCAAATAGCTGATACAGATATTATACCTAGGTTTTATAGCTCTACATAGTGGAAGAGACAGTGTTGTGAACTCATTCCACATTACCCAGAATTGAAATGATCTTGCTACTGTTTAAGGCATGGCATTGTCATCATGGAATATAATGGACTCCAGACTAGCAATAGTTAAAGGATTATTTATTAAATTCTGAGTAACTCAGATTTAAAACCTGGTTCTTATGAATTTGCCCCCAAACTTGCAAAATAAGTATTATCCCCATTTCTGAGGGCCTATATAAATTAGATAAATTCCCTAAAAGCACACATCTGGTAGTATAAGCAGGATTTGAACACAGTATATGCTAGCTAAAAGGCCCATTATTCTTCCAGTACCATGTGCTGATTTCATATAATCATTTCATTACTTGCAAGTATAAAGCTTATGCTTGCCTTTCTTGGATAATGGTGATTGATGGCAGCTCTTAAATGCTGGAATTGGATCATCAAGTCCCAATACAATTTTGTTCAATAAAACAATAACAACCTGAGACAATTCATTGCTTTCTAAGCCTTTGTTCTTTCACAGTGATTTGTAAGAGAGATGGCCACTTTCTCTGGTTTGCAGTCTTGTCCTTTGAAGCCTGAACCTTCACTTCAATTTCACAGAGAACTATTTTGAAAAAGAGACTGAGCTGAGACTAGTCATATCAAATGCAGGTAACAAACTTAAGGAAGAATTGTCCATTTTGTACTTGTGAGAGTGAGAGACATGCAGCTAGCAACTGAGATCCGCAGAGAGATCCTATAATTGCTCTTCCTCTACTCCTAAATGACACGGGCCCAACAGTTGGTTAGCGCCAAAGAGCTTGTTAAATATTGCTCATTTTTAGGAGAAAAAGCTAACTCACCCAAGTATCTTTGTGCCTCACTGTTGTAGCCCAGTTAGTTGAAACCTTTGCATCTGATCTCAAAAAAGTCCTAATATATTCAGATTACATAGAAAAGGGTGACTAAAGGGAATAGGGTGGAAAGTATTCATGTTCTTATAAAAGACACTAGGGCCCTGAAATCTCTAATTGTCAATATTTTAAAAAATCAAAATATAAAGTATAAAGCACTATAATAGAAGTCAGGAGACTGTAACAAAAGAATTCTTTCATTTGGTGGTGCCAGCAACCATCTGGGTTAAGGAGAGGGACAAAAATGCACTGGTTAAAAAAAATATATATTGGTTTATGTCTTCTTGAATTCTAGCAGTTGTATTAGCTTCAGGTGTGGCTTGATCAAGCACTCAGTAACATCAGGAATCTCTCTCTCTACAAATTTTCCTCTCTGCTGGCTTTATCCTCAAGATGACTGTCTGCATATGTTGCCAATGATGATCACTAGCAGCTCCTGACTTCCATCCTAGTTCCTTAGCAACCCTAGCAGAAAGATAACACTTCATTCTCAATAATCCCAGAAAAAGCTTTAAGGCAGATCTTCATCAACTACCATTGATACAGTTTGGATTATTTGCCTATTTTGACCATTCTGTGGTCATGAAGATGCAGTTCTCTGTGGGGTCACACCTGGATCATTTGGCCATTTCTGTAGCTCCCTAGGGGAGAACAGCTCCACCTCAATCATATGGGCTGAGAGGAGAGAAGAGGCATCATCCAAAGAAAAATTGAGGTCTTATTGCCAATTAAATGGAAAGGAGAATGGATACCCAGTTAGGAAAAGAAAATTTTAAAAAAGAGAGAAAGTGAAAAATTAAAATGAAAACCTACTGCCCAGTACTGGCTCTGCCACTTACTAGTTCTGTGATTTTACACAAATGCTTTTCTTTCTCTGATCTTCTGTTTCTTCACATAACAAAATGAAGGATATTGACAGTATGTTGAAGATACTTTTCCATTCTAAATATTCTGTGATTAAGAATCACACATAGATGCTCCTCAAATTCCACATCACAAACACCATCTTCACTTCTAGAGTTTTAAACAGGTAGTTTTAGGAAAAATACAAGGAAAGCCTTCTTCATAGAAGTTGTTGCTTGAAGAACATGGACTCTGAAGATGGCTGGCTAGGCTTGAGTCCCAGGTTACTAAATGTACTGCATAGTCTTATAAGGCCTCAGTGCCTGATATAAGCAACAGGGAATGATGAAAACAACTTTCTTCGAGAGTTGTGGCAAGGAGTGTGGCAGGCAGAATGCTAAGATGGCTCCATGACTCCCACCCCCAGGCATCCACACCCTTTATGGTCCCCTCTCCACTGTGAGTGAGGAGGAACCTGTGACTTGTGTCTAGCCAATAGAAAAGGGCACATATGAGGCATTATAACATCCATGATTTTGTTACATTATGTAAGACTCCATCTTAGCTCACTGAGGCTAGGGAGTCTCCTCTCATCTCGAAGAATTAAGCTGTCCTATTATGAGAGGAGTGGAACCGTCACAGAGACTTGAGCCTGCAAGGAAACAAGAATCTCAGTCCTATAACTGTAAGGATGAATTCCACCAAACAACATAGAGGAATTCAGAAGGGGGTTTTCCCCCAGTGTCTTTGTCCATTTTCTATGGTTCATAACAGAATATCTGAAACTGGATCATCTACAAGAAATGAAATTTTATTTCTCATAGTTTTGGGGGTTGAGAAGTCCAAGGTCAAAGGGGTATATCTGGTGAGTCTTCTTTCAGGTAGAAATTTTCAGCAGAGCCCCGAGGCAGCAGAGGGCCTCACACAGTCATATGCGAGCTCAGGTCTCTCTTTGTCGTCTTAAAAAGCCACCTGTCCCACTCCCATGATAACCCATTAATCCCCTAATCCATGAATGGGCTAATCCATTAATGAGGGCAGAGTCCTCATGACCCAATCAACTCTTAATGGCCCCACCTCTCAATACTGCCACCTTGGAGATTAAGTTTCAAAATGAGTCTTGGAGGAGACAAACATTCAACCCATAAAACCCAGTCAATCCTCCAAATAGAAATGCAACCTGGCCAATACCTTGAGTGTGGCTTTATGAAACACTGAATAGAGGGACCAGCTAAGCTTTGCCTGGAATCCTGACCCATGGAAAATGGGAGGGAGTGCATGTTTGTTGTTTTAAGACACTAAGTTTGTGGCAATTTGTTATGTAACAGTAGAAAGTTAATACAGGGGGTAAATGAGATAATACATGTACAATGCATCAGCTTAGCGAGGTGCCTGGCTAAGTGTTCAATATTAGCTGTTCTTCATACTGTAATGAAAGAGTTTGGCACTGTAGATTCAAGACTGTATAAGGCTAAAGATCTTCCTGTGTCCTTCAGAGATAGCCTCTGGGCTGGATGGACCATCTTGGCAGACATCTATACAGTCAAATGATTACCAAGCTGATGAACCATTTATCTGAAATACAGTTGATTATCATCCAATTTAAGCAGAAACTAGTTTAGTGTAATGAAAACTGATTCAGAGTATTGGTATTGGAAAGACACTGAACTTGTACAATAATGAGATGAGATTGGGTAAGGAGGAACAGGTGTTTCAAACAACCTGCTTTAAAAAATCTAAAATTGGGTTGATCTAGACTTTGAAAGCTAAGAAGGAAGAAAACAACATCCATTGAGTACCTGCCAGATGGTCTCAAGTGCATCCCTGCCTTTAATATGAATAGTGTATGGGAAAGAAATTATTTTCTTTGTTTTACAAGTGAAAAAGGTGAAGTCAGAGAAGATGAACTCAAGGAAGTTAGGTGACATGCCCAAGGTCACCCAGGTCTTATCTATACCTCTGCTGACTTTGATAAGTAGGGGAGTCCTTGGAATCTACCATCATGGGATTGCAATATTCATATTGAAAGAAATCTAGCCTACAAAAGAAGAAAATGAAAATGGATGAGTAGGAATAAAAGCCAAACAACCTTGATTTGAAAACTTTGACATTTGGCTCAACATGTGCCAATAATGTATTTTTAAGAAAATAAACTTTAAGGGAGACAACAGGGTGCTGTATCTACTCCTGAAACCCCTCGTGAAAGCGGATACCTTTCACTTTTAAAGAGTGGACATTCATCATTTTCTTGGAAGCCTCTATATTGATTTTTTTCTTCCAAATTTTTTTAAATTGACCACTGAAAATTGAAATGCCAGAGGCTGCCACAGTCTTTCTCTAATCTTTTATTAGAATGCTTCTGTTCTACCTTGTTCCAAACAGGCCGTGAGGCAGTTATCCAAGAGATTACAATATTTCAGATAATGATAAATTATAACTAATGAATCAAGAAGCTGCAAATAAAAAAATTCAAACAAACAATATAGTGAGGGAGAACCAGGACCAAGATTTGTTACACAAAATCTATGCCAAGGATTCCTAGACACTTGCTGGAGGTTAGCCACAAATTTGTCTCTGTACTTCCTAGTACCTCAACTGGAGTAAACAAAGTCAAGAGTTGCAGAGGAAGAACAATCATTTTACAACCCTCATAAATTCTTGGTTGTAACAAATTCCCGCAACAAAAGACAAATTAACAAGAGAAAAAAAAGCAGAAGTTTATTAACGTGTATATTTCATACATACATGGGAGATGCCCAGGAAATGAGTAGTTCTCGGAGAGATGGTATTTAATTCAAGCTTAAACAGCATTTTCAACAAATAATAGTAAATTTTTAGACAAGAACAAATAAATAAATAAATAAAAGGACTTTGAGTCTCTAGGGGCCGGCAAACACATGGCAGGTAAAAGCTAGCTAGCAAGACTTGTTAATGTGAATTCCCTAGGTACTTTTCCAGCCTGATAAGAAACTATAGTTGTCTTCCTGATTAATCTTTGTTTTCGAGAGGGGAAGCAGAACACCTTTTCTCTTTGTAAATCTATGTCGTGTTTTTGGGCAAATAGAGGGAAGGCTTCCCTGCATCTGCTTTTTTCTCAACGGTCCTTCCTATTTTAAGGTGGTGTGTGTTGGTCTTCCACACGACCGTAAGAATTACATGTCTATACACACAAACAAACAACACCGGCAACTTCCATCAGTGAGAACAGACTAAATATCGGGCCTCTCTGTATACTGTATTATCTCATCCAATCTTTGCCACAAGCCTGCAAGCTAGGCATGCTCCTGCAAGTTTGCAGATGAAAGAGAGGCCTATGTTTGCAGAGCTAGCAAATGGGAAGGATGGAATTCATACCCAGGTCTGAACCTTCGAGACCTGCCCCCTTTCCCATTGCCCTGGGCTGTAGGGCTTTACCATCAGCTGCTCGGGAGAAGTACTGCTTAAGAATTTTTCCAAGGTTTTCTCAGAGGGAGAGCCCTGTGTTCAGTAATGAGCGTGGCAAGAGCCTTAGAGCAAACAGAGAAACAAGTTTAAGGGTTATTTCTCTCCCGGTCCCTAAATACAAGTGGGTGGCATCATACCAAGGTAAAGTTTGGCAAGAAGGTATCCTCCAGGGACATAGCCATGACATGGCAGGTCATAACTATTTTTCTTTTAAACATGCCAGCATAAAGCTGTTCACACAGAGGAACGTCAAATCTACAGCACCGTCAGAGAAGCCTCGCAATCAGAATCCATGGTCTACCTCTGGTGTCTGACTAATGAACTCCTAAGAGGTCAGCTTTGCTTCGGTTAACACCTGCAGGGAGGTAATGAGCTACAGCTTGGACCGAAGTAATTACCCAGGTTGGAGGCAGAGGGAGGCTGAGCAGGACCCGTGTCAGCCAGACATGAAGCTGTTGGAAACAAGAATCAACAAAATGGGTGGTGGGAGGGGAATGAAATGTGTTTGGAGGCTGTGAATTTCAGTCAAGCACAGTTTTAATTAGGACTGAAACAGCTTAAAAATAATAAGAATAAAAACTTCATGGACAGTACTCCTATAAGTGCCAGGAATGTACAGTGACGTATATACATAATCTTGGCTTGATCCTAGACCAGGTACTTCTCAATCGTGTATTTAGGAAATGCCTGCTATGTGCACAGGACTAGGCTCTGGGAGGCAGTGCGAGCCCTGTCTTCATGGACTCTCCCCTCCTGGGGTGTCTGGGCTCTGCCTCTCCTCTGAATAGCTGATGGAAACGCGTCAGGAAAGGAAGGCTGAGACATGCTTTGTCTCAGTAGATGGAGACTGAGGTGCCAAGTTCCCTTGAATGATGTGCAATTGACATCTCTAAGCCTGTTCGCTCCAATTCTGGGGATGAGAGACTAGCCTCCCTGTGAGGTTGGTGGACAACTAAGGGAACTGAGATTTAACTCCCTCTGACTATACCAGACAACTAAGAAGTCCAAGTCATTGGTCCAGCAAGTGCATTGAAATGCCTCTCTTGGGCTATTTGTAAACTTCCCCCTTTGGGGGCACATCTTAAATGAAAATAAACTAAAAATAAAATTCTAAGCCCCCCAACTGACTGAACAGATGCCCTCTTGGCCAATGGGACCCCAGAAAAAATTTTAAAACTGATTTCCCAGCCATGACAAGATCAGACGTGCCAGGTTGTACCCCCTCCCTTGTGGTGTTTTGGCACAACTGACCAGCTTTAACATTAGAAAAGAGACCGTAAGACTGACAGAATGAATTCTTTGTGGCAATAAGATACCAAACTGTAAACAAGACCTAAGACCATGCAAAGAAAGGGTTAAGTTATGCTTTACAAACCAAAAAATCCTGTTAAATGTGTTATTTTAAGTTAACCCAGTATAATGTGGCTTACTTACCAAACTGATTCTTGTGTAGCATCACATGACAGATAGCAGACCTCCTTATCTTTTTCTTTTTTCTTCATTTTTTAATTTTTATTTTAGATTCAGGAGTACATATGCACACTTGTTACATGGACATATTTTGTAGTGTTGGAGACTGGATTTCAGGTGGCCTATCCGACTGGGTTTCAGGTGGCCTATCCCCCAGATATTGAATGTTGTAACCCACAAGTAATTTCTGAACCCTAAATCCCTTCCCCACCTCCCCCCCTTATTGGTGTCCCCAGTGTCTATTATTTCCGCCTTTGTGACCATTTGGCTCCCACATGAGTGAGAACACACAGTGTTTGGTTTTCTGTTTCTGAATCAGTTCAACCTATATGGAAAACAGTGTGAAGATTTCTCAAAGAACTGAAAATTGCATTATCGTCTGATCTAGCAATTCCAAGCCTATGGATACACCCAAGGAAAATAAATCAATTCATAAAAAAGATACCTGTACTCATATGTTCATGGCAGCACTATTCACAATAGCAAAATCATGGAGCCAACCTAAGTGCCCACAAACAGTTTATTGGATAAAAACAAGGCAGTATACATACATCAAGGAATGCAATGTAACCAGACTTCCTTATCTTAACTAATAATGCTACTGACTTCAAGTCCTTTGACAAAGTTTAACTCTTCCAACTAACTGCAAATTAAAGAATCTCTGAATCTACCCCCTTCAAGATATCCCATCTTTTTTTGGGCAGAACCAATGTATGCCTTCCATGTATGATTTTTGTGCCTTCCTGTAACTCCTGTCTCCCTAAAACCAAACTGTAACCCGACTGCCTCAGGACCACTTACTCAAGTTTTCTCCAGTGTGTGTTTTCTCTGGTCTGCAATCACTCACATTGGCTTAGAATAAACCATTCTCTTAGGTGCAAGAGTTTAGGTGCAAGATACTTAAAATATTTTACAGTTTTGTTTTCCTATTAACAAAATAAAGCACCTAACTTTGTTATATATATATGACGTGTTGCTGATATACCAGTGGTTATTTTTACAGCAATTTTGCCTATTTGAATCCCCAGCAAGAAGTAGATTGAGTCAGCAACCTCGATGTAAAAATACAGCAGAGGATCCAAAAACAATGTTGCCATACTGCTCAAAGCAAACCCAAGCTTCTGAAGTCTGCAACGAAGGCAAATTATCCTATATTTTTGCACAACTGAAAGAAGATGATGAGAAGCATAAGGAAACAGGTATGCAAAGGGGCAGCTGACAGTCACATCGTGGAGGATACAGAACTAAAGAGCAGACAGAGCTCAAAAAGATCATTATTCCTGAAAGACAGCCGCACTCAGCCCTAGACATTTCAGAGTCTCCTAGTAGCATTGAACTTTGTGATGTTCCCAGGGATACTATATGCTAAAGAATATTAATAGGTCAGGATTACCTGGGAATAACATTAATCATATCAAGGTTCAATATTAGGTAAACAAGATTCATATGGGGGAAACATTTATTTTTCTTGCAATCTGCCCCCCCTACTAACCATCATTCCATTAGCTATTTGACATTATCTCAAGGAAAGTGGCAGTGAATGACCATGCATTAATATAGTTTGTTTTACTCTCATTCCTTTGTGCATGCCTGCTGCCCCAACTAATTGCTTTAAAATATCCGCGCTATTTCCATTTACTCTTCACATAGGCATGCAGGCCTACTGATATGAAACAATAGCTTACCAACGCATCTTCAAAGCTGAATACTAGAAGATGGCGGTGCTCTAAACTTTTGGAGCATCAAAGGAAAGCTCACCTGCGATCCTTTGTTGCATGGGTTGCCATAGTGATGAGAGGGTTTGGTTTGAGAGGAGGCAGAATAATAATAATGATATCATTTTCAGAGAAGTTACTACATGCTAGACACTGTGCTTTTGCCCTTAAACCTCAGAGAAACACTATGGTCTGCTTTTTGCGGATAAGGAAACTGAAGCATAGGAGGTTAAGTATCTTGTACAAAGTCTTGCACCTAAGAGAATGGCACAAATCAGGTTTCTAATCCAGGTGATAGATTTTTCAGGTCAGCCTGGGCTTCGAGAGTGTCAGCTCAATGGGTTAGCCATCTGAGTTCCAGAGAGGGTCAGCTCGATGGGCTAGCAAGTCTAGCCCCAGGAGTGTAGACTCTAATGAGCTGGCAAGGCAAGCCCTGAGAGTGTTGCAGCCTCCAGAAGTGTCTCAGCTTTGGCGTCTTGCCTTCTACCTGCAACTCTCCTGGTTCAGCTGGCTCTGTCCACAGGCAAGTCAGCCTCCAAGGTGCACAACTCTTTGACTCCCATGATCATCTGTAGCTCTTCAGATCTGAGTACTTATCTCGTGCCCAGGAGGAATGAGGGACATGGACGGTTGGAAAGTTGAGAAAGTAGGATTTATTGAGAGGGCAGAAAAGCTACCAGAGCAGGAGACGACCCAAGGGGATTACCCATTTGGAGCTGAAACCTGGTGCTTATACAGTCCTAAGACCCAGCCGATTGGCTAGCACTAACTGTGAGCTGACTGGTCAGTACTAAGGACCAATCAGCAGGAGGTAGGGGCCTAATGGTGAGCTGATTGGTCAGCACTTGGCAATGTTGATTGGTTGTTTTTCTATCCCAGCCGTGAGTACTTAAGCTCTAGCTTGCAAGGCTTGCAGGGAGCTTGTTTACCAACGTGATTGTATCAGCCTGAGAGGCCTGCTGGAAGTTTGCTGCGTTGTAACCGTGGGACCTGCCCCGTCTGTCTGTCTAGCTTTCTCTGGCTATCTCCTTTCTCATAGGCAGTCTGATTCCAGAGCTGTCTCTGACCCATCCATATTGGCTGCCTGGAAAAGGTGGTAAAATATGGAGACGTGTATGACATGAATGCATGTTTTCCTGACTCCTGTGGCAAGATAAGCATGCAGCGAGTTTGTCCTGCCTTTGGACGCCAAGATGGTCTCTTATAAGGTTACCCTGGAACCATGAAGGTGTGGCCATGACTGGGAAGATGCCTCCAAGTACACAAAACAACCTGAGTTACAAAGAAAAGCTGGATTCTTCTTTGCTTCTGAAAGCAGGAAATCAGCAGGGCCGAAACTGGTGGGTCACAGAGGACAGCTGATGAAGGATGAAGAAAGAAAAAAAATTTGGTTCGCTGGTAGACACTTAAGGGAACCCATAACTGTATGCAGAGGCTCACACGCATCATTCTTTTCTACAGTTCAGTGTCTAATTATTCAGAATCGACTAGGAAGTAATGGCACAGTCATTCTACTCCCAGGCATTTGCTCAAGAAAAATAAAGGTTGTGAAATAAAAATAAAATTCTAAGTCCCCCAGTGACCTCCTCTTAGCCAAGAGGACACCACAGAAAATTTAAAAACTGAGTTCTGGGTCATGACCTGGAGTTTGGACACACCTCACTGCACCCTTCTCTTTCTAACCACGATTAGACTCTCTTTCCTAAGGGTTAAACAGAAACCAATCCTTTGGGAAGACTTGCTGGACTCTCCTTCCTTTTTGTGATTCTGACATAACAATCAATCAGAATTCCTTCCTAATAAGAGACCACCCACCGCGAACTGGTTCTGGCTGGTTTACAGAAGCTGTTCACAGAATGTCTCTGTGTCCTCCATTTCACCTTTTGAGCAATGCAGCCTAACTTTTATGTATTTAAATGTTGTCTTCACCCCAAAGTGAGCATGAGACGTATGTAACATGCATGTTTGCTTACCATGTGTGCACCCTCCCCTTCATAAATATGTCTAGTTTCTTTTGTAACTTGTTGAGTATGTCTACTTAGCCAACCTGTTCAGCATAAATTCCTGTCTCACCCTTCCTTCTTCAAAGTGCCTACTTTTGGTTTCTGTTGGAGATATGTTTCCCAGCCTGCAGGCTGCAGCCCTTTATAAGAAATAAAGCTCGCCACTCCAGATTTATGAACCTCATGATTCTTCAGTTGACAAGGCCTATGTCCATATAAAGACTTGTACATGAATGTCCATAGCAGCTGTATTTGTGATAGCCCAAGAAGAAAACAACCCAAATGTCCCACCAACATGTGACTAGATTAACACATTGTACAGCTATGATCCATCCAATGGAATGCGGCACAGACATAAAAAGGAATGAGCTGCTGATAAATGCAACAACATGGATAAATCTCAGAATAATTATACCGAGTGAAAGAAGCCAGACAAAAAGGAGGACATGCTTTATGATGCTATTGATAGAAAACTCTGCAGACTAATCTACAGTGACAGAAAGCCAACCCCTATTTGCTTGCAGATGGGAGGGCAGGGAGGTGGGGAGATATAGGGCGCAAAGTGCTACCTAGTGTGTGATACTTTGTGATGGCAGCCCCAGTAAACTAATGCAGTCATGTAGGAAGGTCATGGTGGCCTTGATGCACACAAAGGGCAAGGGGGAAATTTGGGGACTGATGTACATATTTGTTACCTAGATTGTGGTGATGGCTTCACAAGCATATATGCATGTCAAAACCTTTTACCTTGTGCACTTTGTTTAAAAAATAATTTTTATTTTGTCACAGAGGTGTGGGGTCCATGTGAAGATTTACTGCATAAGTAAATTGCATACAGGTGAGGTTTGGGCTTTAAGCGGGCCCTCTCTCCCCCGGTAGTGGACCTGGTATCCAATGCGTTGTTGTGTACCCCTTATCTCTTTTTCCTCTCTCCCTCCCTTAGCAGTCTCTGGCATTTGTTGTTCCCACCTTTGTGCTCATGTGACCAGTGATCAGGGACCACTTATGAGTGAGAACATGCGGTATTTGGTTTTTTGTTTCTGTGATAGTTCACTTGCAAAGGACATAACTTTGCTTTTCTTTATGACTGTGTAGTATTCCATCATGTATATGTACCTATATTATGCACTTTAAATAGTTTATTGTGTGTCCATTATACCTCATAAAATGTGAAAAAAGAAAAAGCAAATGAACTTTTATTAGAGGCAATTGCTTGTGCAAGGAGTTATGAACCCACAAGGTGCCATGGCAGAGCTTTGATTCAGAAGGATCAGGTTGGAGGAAATAGTCACATGATGAGAGACACCCAGGGATCAAGTAACAAAGGGGCTTGCCTGCTCACCTGATATTTTGATTTTATTCCAAGGCTCTGAGGAAGTATTGAAGGGAGTGATGTGCTTAGATCTTTTTGTTGTTATAGGCTGAGCTGTGTCCCCCTCAAATTCATGTTTTGAAGTCTTGATCTTTAACCTACCTCCAAATGTGGATGTATCTGGCGATAGGGCTGTTAAAGAGGAGACTGTGGCAAAATGAGGTCTTATGGGTGGACCCTGATCCAATATGGCTGGTGTCATCATAAGAGGAGATTAGGACAGAGACAGGCATGTAGAAATGACCATGTGGAGACACAGAAGATAGCCATCAACAAAACAGAGAGAGAGACGCTGCAGAAAAAATAGTCCTGCTGACACCTTAACCTTGGGCTTGCAGAATTGTGAGAAGATTCATTTCTGCTGTTTAGGTCTCCTAATCTGTGGTACTTTGTTATGGCAACCCCACAAAACAAATGCTGTCATCTAGGAAGGTCATGGTGGCCTTGTTGTGTGCAAGGGGCAAAAATGATGGGTCCTCATGGCTGTCTCAGTTACCCAGATGAACTAGGGACACCCAAGACACGTTGATGGATTTGACAGTCTTAACTTTTAGGACTTAATGTACATGGTAAAGACAAGGGAAATATTGAGGATGATTCCCAGATTTCTGGCTTGGTTAACTGAGCTGAACTTCATGCTGGAATCAGAACCACATGAGAAAGATCAGATTTTGAAGGAAATATACAAGTACCAGTTCTTGCCACATTCAAGCTTGAGCTGGCATAGGCAGTACTTGGAAATATGGACCAGGAGCGCAACCCTGGAATCTGGCCTAGCCAGAAAGACTCAGGATCTCCCCAGCTAAGGGTTTAGTTCTATATTCTACAGGCAGTAGGGAGCTCACTGGGGAGGTGATCAGATTTGTGTTGCAGGGAGTTCTTTGTCAAGAATGCAGAAAAAAAACTTGGAACAAAGCAAAAAGACCAGCAGAAGGCAGTAGCAGCAATCTAGCTGAAGGATGCCAGAGGCTAGCCTAAGCCAGTGGTCACAGGGAAGCAGGAGAGGAGATAAAATTCAAAAGACAGGGTTCAGATGTGGGCAGTGGGGAGGAGTCAGAGGAGAGGCAAGGGCTAAGCTGCCATGGGCCAGGAGGCAGAGTCAAAATACCCTGTGGCTCAGAAGTTCCCAGTGAAAACTCTTCACAGCCAGTGGGAGGTGGGTCAGGAGGCCAGAAGGTCTGGCTGCTGGGACAAAAAGCATGCGGACAGTTTTGCAGCATAGTTCAGAAGTTTTTGTTTTGTTTTGTTGTCTTCCTTTTTCATAGCTGAACTTCTGAGTCCTTTAACTGGGCAGTGCAGACTGCTAGGGGTCACCTGAGCAGGAAGAAGACAAACACACGCACGATCATTCAACCAGCCTGCTACTCTTCCAGTGATGTCATTTCATAGTCTCTCAATGATCCTGCACTCACAGCTCAGAGACCCTTCCAGAGTTGCCCGCCATTCCCCTGCCTTCTGGTCTCAGTGAACACTGCTTTCTTGCGGAGGAAAGGCTCCACAAAGCCATCGGGAAACTGTCAGCTACTCGTCAGACATTCCCTGCCGGTGGCTCTCCAGAAGGAGACCCACGGAGCAGGCTGAGAGTGTTTAGCACTCTTCTACAACCTTCTCTTCCTCTTCCCCTGGGAGGAAATAAAGCCAGGCACACTTCTTTCCTGGGTTGTTAGAGCTAGAAAAGATTGTTGACATAATCTGTCCAGTCATCAGCCAGTGCAAGGCAAGGTATTTATGGCATCTCCTGGAATAATGGTGGTGCTTCACTTCTGTGGGGTGGGGGAGATAAAGAGGGTCTGAGAGGTGGGCAAACCCCAAGCCACAAAGGGACTGGCATGCTCACCTAAAGAGTTTTGATTTTATCCCAAAACCTGTGAGGAAAAGGTCATGGTGGCTGATGTGGGTAAAATGAAGCCAGTTGGAAGACAAAAAGACTCTCTAGTTCCAGGGGTTGGATCAAGGTCACAGAGATAGTTAGGAAGGCAAAGGGGCTAGCACGGGTGCCGGAGGATGCTGGCTGACTCCCTGAGCCAAGCCCTCTAAGCTACTAACTTTCATGGCTCAACTCTGTGCCTGCTGCTCCTATTCCTTGCTGGTTTTCCCTGGCTGAAACCCCAAAAGCTCACCTCTCTAACATTATTCTGTGACCTGCCCTATCAATACCAATGCAGCTACAGTAATTTTTCTGTTTCTCAAAATGCCAAGTTTCTTTCTGCCTTAGGGCCTTTGCACATGTTGCTGCCTCTGCTACAGTGCACTTCTATGGCATACTTTCTCTGCAAACATTTCCTCATCCTATGGCTCAGTATATGTGTATAAAGCAGATGTTCCAGGCTAAATCCTCACTACCCGTTTTCCTCCAGTGAAACTGAGCTCCCCTCTTATTTTTTTATTTGTTTTACTAGCCCTTTGTGCAATCCGAAATGACGTAATTTATCCTATGTTTAACAACTTTCCCCTGTGCTGGACTACATAAGGCAGCAACTGTGTCCATTTTGGTCAACACTGGGTGACCAGCATTTATCCCACTGCTTGGTATGTCATCAATGCCTGATAAATATTAGTATGAACCACCTTACAGCCATTCCTTGTCTGTTACTCGCTTGTCTGATACACACTTGGCTATAGAAAGTGTCCTCAAAGGGTCTCTGGAATGTTAGAACTGTTCTATAGAAAAAAACTCCTATTTAGTGGACTTTTAGTGTCCCCAAGACTGGATTCAAATCCCAGCTCTACTTCTGAGTGGTTGTGTGACCCTGGAATTGCTACTCAAGCTGTGAACCTCAGGTTTCGCGTGAGTAGAATGCAAATCTTCGCTTTAATTATATGGTTTCTCTAAGCTTCCATAAAAATATCTATCCAGCTCCGACACAGTGCCTGGCACCTATTGAGCACTCAGTAAGCGTGAATCCCCTTCCCAGCTGCACAGTACAAGCTGTGATTACACAGGAAATGGCTTCTGTGTGGTAGGGTTCAATACGTGAAGTCTGGGGTCAGACTGACTGGGTTTGAAACCCAAATCTGCTACTCACTCGCTGAAGGGTGTCAGGAAATTTACTCAGCTTCTCTGAGCCTCAGTTTTCTCAAATGCAAAATAGGTATTCATAGACCCCATAGGGGGTTGTTGACTATGGAAATGCAGTACATTCATATTCAAGCACTCCAAGCAGTGTCTGACACATGGCAAGATCTAGTAAGTTAAATTTCCATGATGATTATTAATAAGCTTAGAACAGGCCGGTGTGGTGGTTGAAGGCTGTAATCCCAGCATTTTGGGAGGCTGAGGTGAGGGGATTGCCTGAGCCCATAAGTTGGAGGACACGCTGGGCAACTTGGAGAGACCTCATCCCTACGATAAATCAAAAAATGTGCCAGTCACGGTGGCACATTTTGTAGTTCCAGTTACTTGGAAGGCTGAGGTGGAAGGATCGCTGGAGCCCAGCAGGTTGATGCTGGGGTGGCCGTGAGTGTGCCCTGCACTCCAGCCTGGGCAATGGAGTGAGACTCCATCTCAAAACAAAACAAAACAAAACAAAACAAAACAAAACAAAACAAAAATCAATGTCTGGCGTCTGGTAAGTACGTCCTCCCAGTAGCTGTGATTAATAAACTTTTGCTGACGTCTGTTGGATAAGATCCATGAACAGTGAGAATTGACAGGATGAGGGGGTCTCTGGGCAATAGGTATCTGGCACCCTGGCGGCTCAGCCTTGAAAACGCTGGTGGGGCGCTGTCGCTTTAAGAGGACAGATCAAAGATACTTTCGCTTTAAAACCCACAGATGTCAATGGTTAGGAAAGGGACTTGGAATTCAGATTGATACCTTTTACTTGATGTGATATCTTCCAACCTTGCAAAGGCAAGCATTTCTCCTCTTCGGGCACACTTTCACAGATTACGAATGTCTATCCCGCAGGGTTTCTGTTTGTTTATCTATTTGTTTTAAGCACTTGAAAATATTTGAGATTTTAAAGCAGAATTTGAAGTGAAGGGTAGAAAAACAACACTGATTTTCCCTCAGATATCTTGTAGCAGAGCTTCCCTCTGGGAAATAAAATGTGAACAATTTGGTGGCTGGTAACAGGGGCAGGGCACCTCCATCTGGCTGGAATTGTATTCCAGCTTCTAACTAGTAAATTTGCACATGCTTAGCCTGCCTGGGATGCAATTCTCTTTAATGACTGTTTCCTTTGGCACCTCAGAGAGGCTTGAAGAGAAAGATCCGAGGTGCCATACGAACACTGTGTGCAGTTAGCTGGGTTCTGATTTCTCAGGCGTGAAAAGCTGTGTAGGGATGAAGAGACCCAAGGCCAGGGGGCTGTTAATTTGTCTTACAGAGCGGGAGCTGCAGTCCCGAGAGGCCACCAGACCCCATAGCAGGTAAAGCAACCGGGCTGAGATGTGCCCCAGGACCCTGTGGTCTCTTGGTCCAGGGCTCTGCTCTCTGATACGTGGGAGTCTTTGCTGATGGGAGAACCATTGTTCAACAGCTTGGACTGACTTCAGCACTTGTATTTCAACTGCGTGTTCCCCCTTAGTCACATTTTTCAAAGCTAGAAATAATACAGACGGACAAAAGATTTAAAACGGAAAAGCCAAAGTCCTCCCTCAATGCATGAAAGATATAGAAAATGCAGATGGAGGTTTAGGTGACTGACCTGAGACCAATTGATTAAGGACTGAGTTAGGAAAAGAAGTCACACATACAAGCAAACACTTATTCTCAATATCCAGGGTTCTATGTGACCCATACCTCTGACAACTTTCTCTCTGGCCTATCTCCTCCCTTTCATCCCCTCACTCACTCTGAGCCAACCAGAGTTGACCCACACATGCTTCCTCAATCCCCCTAGCACATGCTCCAGTCTCTGGGCCTTTGCGTTGGCTGTTCCCTCTACCCAGAATGCTCTTCTCACAAATATCCCCACAACTCATCCTTCACCTCCTCATTTCTTTGTTCTTGGTCATTTTCTCTGTGAGGCCTACGGTGACCACCCAGCTTACAATTGTCACCTGGTGTCACTCCACTATACACCCACCTGGCCCTTCTACTCTCCCTCACCTCCCTGTGCTTGTTCCTTTTCATTTCACTCATTTGCCCTCAGACACATCGTACAATTCACCTATTATACTATTGCTTCTTCTTCTGTTTTTTTTTTTTTTTTTTTTTTTTTTCTTCAGCCCTGACGCTCTTCTGCAGCTCTTCAGATCAGGGTTCTTATCTTGTGCCCAGGAGAATGAGGGACACAGATGGCCGGAAAGTTGAGAAAGTAAGATTTATTGAGAGGACAGAAAAACTCCCTCAGTGGGAGGGGACCTGAAGGGGCTGCCAACCCTATTGTTCCTCCAACTAGAATACAAACTGCACCAAGGCAGAACTCTTTCTCCTATTCATTGATGTATCCTGAGAGTCCAGGCCATGTCCAGTACACAGTAGGAGGTCAGTAAATATTTGTGGAATGAATGAATATAGTGGCCTACCTCTTCTTTGCAGGGCAATGGGACATCTATCTTTATATATGCCAGTGAGGACAAGGGTTTTGTCTGTCTTTGTTCACCACCGGACCCCTAGTGCCCTGGGATGTTGTAGGCAAACAAATGTTTATTGACTGATTTAGTTGGTAAAGACTAATTGGTCATTTAAACCAGTCATGGAAATTCCATTCCTTTGTTCAAGTGGTTGATATGGTAACTTAAGCATGTGACATTAACCCGGTCAATGAGTCCTGAAGGTAAGTCAGCTGGGGGTGGACTCTGGGAAAGCTATCCTTTCATTGCAAAGAGGGACACCAGACATCTGTAATTGCTTTTCTGACCCTGGGTGCCATTGCCTTTGTGTGATGCCTGGAACTATAGCAGCTACCTTGAGGCCATGAGGTAAGAATAAATCCTGTCTGAAGATGTCAGGTCAGAAACAAAGAAAGACCATGAACCCTTATCATGCTTTGTAATGTTTTCAACCCTGGTCTGGAACCATCCTACCTCTGAACTTCACATTATGTAACAGAACAAATGCTTTTGTAAAAAAAATTCCCTTGTAAATTTTCTGTTACTTGCACAGAAATGCAAGTAATATAGCAATCATATGCATGGCAAATAATTAATGACAGCAATTTTTAAAATGATATTGTCCAGATGATCCTATATCCTTGAATGACAGAATATTGACCAGACATTCCATGCATAACTGCCAGTAAGATAACTTTGACTAAAAAGTTACAGAAGAGGTGATATATGCAGTGTAGTATCTCTACACAGTCTACAAGGATGGTGCCACCCAGGGATGACAACGACATCTCTGCCTGTGTTCCTTTTCTAACTGGAAGGACATCTTTCCAAGACTATCCCCAGCTTACGTTGCCTCCTGGCTTATTGGCCAGGTTTATGTCACGTGCTTGAATTGTGTGAATTATCGAGACGATCACTTGACAAAAAAAAGGAGTTTCTGTGGTTGGTTTAGAAAAGTGCTTCTCAATCCTGGCTTCCCATTAGAATCACATGATGGGGCTTACAAAACACAGTTTTGTCTGGACTCCTTCACAGTCAGGTGAGTCCAAATATTTGGAGATAGGGCCTGGACGTTGGTAAGTATTCAAAAGCTCTGCTGTAGGTTCACAAATTCAGCTTCATTAGCATTCACTCATCTCCATCACCAGAACTGGGAACCTTTTCTGAATGAAGCCTCTTAGAAGAGGTTGATAAAACCTGGGATTTTTCTAGAAAGCAGGAAGAGTTGGCAAGTTGCTAGGGAGGCAACCCACACAGACAGGAACTGTGCTAAGCACTTCACATCGGTGCTCTCATTTGGTCTTTGCAACAATCCAAAACAATCTTTGCTCTATATGTCATCAATTTCCCCTGACTTTATTGATGAGGAAATAAGGGCTCACATAGGCAGGCAAAGGAACTTGTTGAAGTTTGCAGTGATCATTGCTGAGCTAGATGGATGCTGTCCAGAGACTGGTTGATCCTGAAGAATATACTCCTTATGCCTATTTTAAACCAGGTTCTATCTCTGAATAAGATAACTTTTTTTGTCTTGATTCTGAAAAACTCCCTTCACTTAGGAAGGTCAGACAATTTCTCATAGAATGAACCCAACTCTGCAATGCTCTAGGTGATATTTTGTAGTCAGTCATTTACTTTTCAACTCTTCCTGAACATTCCCCAAAGAGGAAGAAATTGCTCAGATCATGGGAGAGCTTATTATTTTGGTCATTAAGGCAGGGAGAACTTTTAACTCATGGAGTTTTATATTTGAAAGAAAGAAGACAAAAGAGTTAGCAGATATCTGCAATAATTCCAGATGGTGGTAAATGCCATGAATACAATAAAACAGAATAATGTGATGGAGAGAGACTGAAGATGAGATGCCAATTTATGGAGAGCAGTCTAGGAAGTTCACTTTGGGGCAGGGACACTGGAACTGAGAATGAATGGCTAAATGGCAGCATATGTTTCCTGGAAGAGGGAGCAAACTTCCTGGTTCAAGGTGAGCGTGGTGTGTTTGAGAACAAGCAAGAAATGGGTGAGCCTGGAATGAATGAGTGATGGGAATCACGGTAGGAGATGAAGTCAGAGGTAGACAGGATGCTATTGTCTTAGAAGTTGTAGTGGGTTGAATGGTGTCCCCTCCCCCATCATATATGTCCACTCAGAACCTGTGACTGTGCCCTTATTTGGAAAAGGGGCCTTTGCAGAGGTAATTACATTAAGAATCTCAAGATTATTCTGAATTAAGATGGACCCTAAATCTAATCACAAGTATCTTTATAAGAGAAACAAAGGGACAAAGACATACAGAGGAGAAGGTGATGTGAAGATGGAGGTAGAGATTGAAATGATACATCTGCAAGTCTTGGAATACCGAGGAGTAACAGCAGCCATCAGAAGCTAGGAGAGATGCCTAGGACAGATCCTCCGCCGGATCCTCCAGAAGAAGCCAACTCTGGTGATAACTTGATTTTGGACTTCTGGTTTTCAGAACTGTAAGAAAATAAACTTCTGTTGTTTTAGGTCACCATACTTGTGGTAATTTGTTACAGCAGCCATGGGAAACTAATACAGACATCACGACTCAAGAAGTCCGCCATTATTCTGCTCTGAACTGGTGCTACCTGTCGTGTCAGCACCCTGTCCGGCTCCAGAGGAACCAGGCCAGAATCTTACAAACTGGTTCCTCCCTGGGAACATCTGCCTCTCAATTCTGAATGTTCTAGGAAATGTACAAGAGACCATCATTTTGTTGTAATTCAATTCACTTGAATTTGCACCGCCTGAAGAAAATTGCATGTGCAAGTTTGAAAATTCAGTTCAGTTGTTGAGCAAGCCTTGGCAGCTATCCTTGCTCCAAGCTTAAATTATCTGCATGGTATTATCAAGACTTGACAGTAGCATTAATTGTGCTGGGTCCAACTCTGATGGCGTCAAATCATTATTAGCAGTTGCTCATTATCTCTTTTGAAAATCCTAAATCTATAACTATTTTTTAAGACGTTGGCCCATTGATACTGGAAAGGATGCAGACTTCCATTCTTGGGGCTGATGTGAGTCAGGGCATTTGTTCAGGAAAATAAAAACTTGTGAGTTGGTTGGTTGGTGCCAATTTGAAATATTGACTGTGTTTATTGATTGATAGGCTAAACCTGGCTGGAATACTAAACTTCAACTTTCAGATGTGAGAGAGAGGAGAAGACTATTTCACTTTGTCCTCAAAGCCACTTATGTCTCAGGGTTGCTTGCCCCTCATTTCTCAGACCCCTATCCTGGAAACCTTGAAATGTTTTCCCTTGGTTAAATTCAAGGACCAGAAACCCCTTCTCTTGCAATGAGCCCTTTCCTCTACAGAGTAACTGTCTCTTTTTCTCCTTAATATTGCTAGGCTGTACTGGAAGCATCATTCACATTGCTCTATAATTTTAACCCACCATCCATGCGTATATCCATGCATCCATCCATCTATGCATTCATGAATATATCCATGCTTCCAAAAATCCATGAATCCATTTGTTTATGTATCTTGCTTACAAGTTCCGACAAGTCCACAAACTCATCCTTGAAAAGGTTCTCCATCCCTCATTGCTGAATATCATTCAGGTCACCTTTGAAATACTCCCCTTGGGAAGCTATGCACTGATGCCAGTGCCTAGTTCACCCGTCAAAGCAATTTTGGATTGCTTTCTGTAATGGCCACCAGAGCCATTGTCATATTATTCATGATGTTCTGAATGCCTTCCTTTCAATATTTCCTCTATCTTTGGGTAAAGAAAAAAGTCATTGGGGGTCAGATTAGGTGAATAGGGAGGATGTTCCAATAGTTATTTGTTCAGTGCTGCTATCATAAGCACACAGTAGAGAGTTTGCGAACTTAATTGACATATCTCAACAAATGACAACAGCTCTGATAACCATTCCAGAAAAAGAGCTCCAAAATTGCTTTGATGGATGGACTAGGTGCTGGCATCAGTGCATAGCTTCCCAAGGGTGGGGTGGGGGAGGTGGTTATTTAGAAGGTGACCATAGTGATATTCAGCTATGAGGGATGGAACACTTTTTCTAGGATGGTTTGTGAACCTGATTTTGGACCTCATATATCCTGGCATGCATCAATCCATCCTTTATTGTTAGCCATTCATTTTTAAAGTAATCTTCCTTTTTATTTTCATTTTATTTCCTCTAGAGCTCTTACCACTTCTAGCCTTTAAGTCTCTATCTCGAATATTATTCTATCCATTTCTTTTCTTTTCTTTTGAGTTGGACTCTCACTCTGTTGCCCAGGCTGGAGTGCAGAGGCACAATCATGGCTCATTACAGCCTCGACCTTCTGGACTCAGGCTACCCATTTGTCCCAGCCTCCCAAACAGCTGGGATTACAGGTGTGTGCCACCATGCCCAGCTAACTTTTTGATTTTTTGTAGAGATCAGGTCTTGCTATGTTGTCCAGACTTATCTTGAACTCCTGGACTCAAGCAATCCTCCTGCCCAGCCTCTCAAAGTGCTGGGATTGCAGGCATGAGCCACCACCCCAGTCTTCATTTCTTTATCATCTTCTAATGCCTTCAGAGAAAGCTCTTCAAGCCAATATTCTATGTATGCATACTTTTATTTTTAGCGATCATGATGACCAACCCACCTATTGAGTTTTTATTTTGAAGTCTGCCTAGAAGTTATAACTGTAGTTGTCTTGTAAACTTTAATTGTTACTCTGGATCCCCACCGCAGGGATTGTTTTTGGATGAGGTGGAGATAGCTGCCCTCTGTATGTTACTAGCCATGGGGTGAGCTGTGTTGGATGAAGCCAATATGGGTGCTGGCCAACCCATTAGCACTCATTACAGTTATATCTCCTCCGTCCCCGGGATAGTTCTATCCTGAGGGTACCCTGTCATCTCCAGAAGGTATTCTTGCTTCTCTGTTCTGCAACAGCAACTCAAAAAAAATGCCAGGAGGAAGAGAGAGCACAGATAGAACTCTCTCCACCAGCCCAGCTTGCATCCCTGAGTGTCAGCCCACCCTCTCCAGGCCACCTTTCCCCCCACAATAGGCCTTCACTACTTTTTGTTTCCCCCAGATCTTTCACAAATTTGAGTTTGGGACCTAGAGGTAACCTGATATCTTTGTCTTCCTCATCTTTCCCTTGGCACCTCCCAAATTGGAAGAAAACCATCAGCTGTTGCTAGTTTACCATTTACCCCCCATATGTGTTTCTAATCATTGATGATTTTTTTATTTAACATAAAAATAGCACACCTCAAGTTTCAAGTCTTCAGCAGGTAACATTTCTTAACTAGATTTTTAATAGCATTTTTCATTGTATTTCTTTAATAAGGAATATTTAGAAATGACACCTTCTACTATAAAAAGTGGTAATGGTTTTCTTTTTATAATTGTACATGAAGTTTAATTTTGAAATAAAAAAATGAGAAAAATTGTAAGTAACAATGATGGAAGAAACACATGCAAAATTACGACCTAGTCTGTGAAAGACTGAATTCTAAAAACATGACCTTAGCTTTTTTAATTCTCACAGCATTTCTTTAAGGCGGAAATTAATGCTTCCATGTACGAGGTGAACAAATTGTCATGAACATGAGAAATTCGTCCAAGTCACACAGCTTGTGGGCAACATCAGGCCTCAGAGCAAACATCAGGCCTCACCGCCAAGTCTGAATGACTCCAGATCATGAACCCACCTGCCCCTCCAAGGGCACAGTCTCTTGAACTGGTGAACTTGAGCTAGCTTGTCTCCTGGTATGAGTTCGAAATTTTGCCAGTCCTTGTCTTATTTTTAGTGGTCAGTTGCATATTAAAATTTTAAAATAGAAACAGGAGGAGAACGAGTGTTTGTGGAGTACTACTGCATGCCATGTGCTGTCACTATGCTCACCCGTTGTCATATGTATGGCCCCCTTTAATCTTCCCAACAACCATTCCTGTGGAGACACTCACCTTTGTGCTTCATTTCACAGATGATACGTAACTTGCCCAAGACCACACAGTAAACGGACGACCAGAATTGAACCCTGGTCTATCGCCAAAGCTTAAGGTATTCCAGCCTCGTCATCCTGCTCCCTAATAAAAGATAACTGACATCCAACAAGTTTAATTATATCTGACATTACCTTATCTTATTAAGCAGGGCAGCATCAAAAACATTTTGTCAAAACTTTCCATCAAATCATTCTCAAACATTTACAAGGAGCCTTAAGGGTACAGTTACCAGAAAAACTGCAGTGACCGGAGGTAGGTGACAGACGCTCAGTTTCCTCATGTGTCAGTGGGATGGTTCTGTGGACTGAATTGTGTTCCTCCTCAATTCAGGATTTGAAATCTTAACCCCCAAGGTGACTGTGTGGAAATAAGGACCTTAGGAAGTAATTAAGGTAAAATGAGGTCATAAGAGTTGGGCTCTGATCCAAAATAATTAGTATCTTTTTAAGAAGAAACATAGGAGTCTTCCTCTCTCTCTCTCTGTAGGTCTGTCTGTCTGTCTCTCTCTCTCTCTTTCTCTCTCCCTTCCCACGTGTACACAATGAGGAAAGTCCATGTGAGGACAAAGCAGCCATATGCAAATCAGGAAGAGAGATCACCAAAAGCCAAATCCTACTGGACTTCGACCTTGGACTTTCCAGCCTTCACAACTGTGAGAAAATAAATTTCTGTTGCTTGTGAGCTACCCAGTCTGCAGTATTTTGCTACAACAGCACAAACAGTCTAATACCAATGGCGATTCATATTTTACCTTTTGTGACGGTCAGATGTCATCAGATTAAAACTCTATTAACATGGGCAATTGAGTAAGTATAGTAATTTCTCTTCAGGGCCCACTTGGGGCCCAGGAGAAGCTGGGGGTGTAGGATATGTGTCTCCCCAGACAATAAATAATGACAACCCAGAAAATTGCTAACAGGACGCCTGTGGGTGTGAAGTAGGCTCCTCGGCCCTGGAGAGCATTTCTAGACAAGGCACATGGCTGCCTCCTGCTTGGCTTTTTCTTCTCCCAAAGTGGAAATTGCCTTATTTGCTTCTTTTCTGATTATAAAAATAACACACACTCTGTATAAAAATAAGCCAGCAAATTTAAAAGGTAAAAAGAAGGACATGAAAGCTGACATAGCCCCTCTGCTCAGAATGACTGCCTGTACTGTGGGGATGTCCCTGCCCACCTTTCCAGACCTAAATTCTGTGTTCATTTCTGTGTATATGTATATACATAGAGATTCCATACGTGCCTTAAAAATAAAAATCAGATCATATTATATCTGCAGTCTCAAAATCTGCATTTTCCAGTTGGGAAAAACACCAGTATAACAAATATCATCCCTAAAGCCAGCCTGTCTGGTTTAAACCCTAGTTCTGCCACTAACCGGGTAGATTTGAGTTCTTTATCCCTCAAATTCCTTATCTAGAAAATGGGTAATGGTGGCTTTCCATGGTTATTTTAAGAAATAAATGATCTAAAAAATGAAATAAAATAAGAATTAAATGAACTGATGTTTGGAAAATATTATGCCTGGTGTTGGCTCACTCTCCCAGTGGGGTCTCTAGAATGTTAGGTCAGACCTGCTGTGGGTGTGGGTGTCTGGTGTGATCCAGTGCCATGTGAAAGATGCAAAGAATTGCACAGAAGTTAGATTAGAAAATATAGTTTATTTAAAAAGTAAATTAGGGGGAAAGAGAGAGAGAGAGAGAGAGAAGATTCACCTCCCCAGGGGAGGGGAGGGGGCCAAAGCTTAGGAAACATGGCGGTGGCCATAGCTCAAAGACCACATGGCCACACCAGAGTCTAGTAAGGCAATGGTGGCTGGCTGCTCTAGGTTGAATGCTTTTAATCCTTCTCTTTAAAGGGGGAAGTTTGTTAAGGTAATTGGGTGGTGGTCTGCTCCACATCATCACGAAGGGGCAGATCAGCACAGAAACTGACGTCAGCAGGCAGATGGGTGGGGTCAGTCTGTCATGTAGGTCACGAAGGACTGATTAGGTGAACTTGGGTCTTATGAGTGGAGGCAAATACTTGAAATAGAAAAGTTAATTAGTACAAAACAAGGTGGGAAGGGGGGTTGTCAAACAATTATCAATAGCTACCTCTGAGAAACCAGTTCTGTTCTTGGCTAGTGATTAGAGGGTAAGTTACATGAACCTCTAGCAAAACATGAAATTTAGGCAATGTTAAAATGATTGCTCATTGGGTATATTAGATCCACGTCCTTTCATTTGTTTATTAACTCCATGCTATGTCCTTTCACCTGGCATGTAGTGAGAATAGTGAGTGCCATATAAGGTAAGGGAAGGTACACACACACACACACACACACACACACAGATTAATTCATACCTCAAATGGTAAATGTGTATTTGGTTCTCACATCTGTGGGTTGACAGAGTAGGTCTGCTCCTGTGGGACAGACTCCACCCATGTCAACTGGACATGGATGAGCATTTGTGGTCAGTGGGCGGATGGCTGGACCGGCTGACCTAGGTTGCGTCACCCACACACCTGGGAGTGGCCGGCTGTGGCTGGGTCTACTGTCACTCATCACTCAGCAAGCTGCCCTGGACTTATCCAAGAATAGTGGAAGCACGCAAGGTCTCTTCAGATGCTGGCCTGGAACAGGCACACGCTGTTACCTCCACCAAATGTTATTGACTCAGTAAAGCAAATCATAAGGCTAGCCCGCATTCAGGGGGAGGAAACAGACTCCACCCCTTGATTAGATATGCTGTAAAGTCATACTGCAAAGTTATGGATATACAAAGTGGAAAACACTCGGGGATGTTTTTTAAACCAATCTAGCATACACACACGCTACAGATAAGGAAACCAAGGTTCAGAGAGGCCCAAGGCTCTGGAAGTCCTACCCAGGCAGGCTGAGCTCAGGGCTCAAGTCCAGAACACTATGTCGTACCAGTTCCCCCTTTCCCGACTCCATAGATGGAGTCACCTTTGCCTGATCCGTAGAAAGCACATATTGAAAGCTGCTAATGTTATCTGCCTCTGAATCACTCAGAGTCTGCAAAAAATCCCTGCATCTTCTCTCTTCCTCCACCTCTGTTTCTTCCTCCCTGAGAAGGAATTAGCCACAATCAGAGCTCCCAGGGGTATCAGCAGCCTCCAGGTCAACAGAAAAGCATGCAACTTTCCTTACTTTCTCTCCAGGGTCTTCCTTCTGACTAAGGAGAGAGTTCCTCCCTGTGCAATGTGACCCTCGTGCCCTTTCCTGACCCCTTTCTCTAGTTCTAAGAGGTTTAGGACCCACCCCTGTGAGAGATGAGTGTCGAGATCACACTCAAAATCTGTCCACCAGGAGGAGGGGGTGATGGCTGATGGGGTGGGGAGCCAAACATGATGGCTGATGGGGTGGAGAGCCGAACGTGATGATTTGTTTCTTGTTGCCGCTGATTGGGCGACTTTTTCATCTGTAAAAGAGAACTAGGAAAGAGGCTTAGGTTTTGGGGAGGAGGAAGAGGAAGTGGAGAAGTAGAAGAATGGCTTTTACAAAAAGGGCCAAACTCAACCTTAAGGAACTAGGGCTGAAAAAGACACTGTGGTTTCTTTTTGTCTAGACTGAAGTCCATTGAATTCCAGAACTCTAAATTTCCTTTGGGAAACTTACACCTTTGGGAAACTTTGGGAAACTTACACCTTCTCTCTCTTGTCCACCCTGTTGAGTACTAGGATCCATTCACCCTAAAGCCAAATATTACTCAATTTCTTACTGAGTCAATACAGCCTCTATAGTCTGCCTGTCTCCCTCCCTGCCTTCCTTTCTCCCTCCCTCTTCCTCTTCCTCTCTCTCCCTAGGCAAGTTTGAGTTGCATTTCCATCAGCTGAAGCCAGCAGTTCTACCTAATGCAGAAATTCAAACATAGCTCTATCATTCTTTTCTAATCATTCACAATCAAAACTTCGACTTTCTTCCTCAACTACTAAACAGAATGTCCATGCATGTCAGTGAATGCAGAGTGTAGAGGTGAGAAGGGGCCACGGCATAAGGGAATTGCTGCCTCTGCTAGCTGTGTGCCTGCGCGCACACACACACACACACACACACACACACACACACTCACACACACACAGCATCTGTGAATGCAATAGCATTGAATGGCTATGAAGGCCACAAACAACTTTACACTGAGTAGTATGCATTCTTTTTTTCAAATGTCTGTCTTCTCCAGAGAAAATTTCCACTCACCATAGCCTCATACGATCTTGGCAACTCCTCACTCTTCTGTTTTTCATCTCTGTCCCTCCCTCTCAGGAGCTCTGCACACGTTTCTCGCCTTCTATGTGAAGACAGTCTTTCTCTTCTTTTCTCTCCCCACATCCATTTCTCTTTGAGTCACGTCAATTTCACCAGGTGTGGGTTTCTACAACAAATACTTCTCCAATATATTATTTAAGGCACTAAAACAAATTAGGATCCAGATTTCAAAATAATATTTTCATCTTAACACATCTGTATAGAAAAATTTCAGATAGGAAATACCCCTAACATATTAGCAGTGGCTGGTGAGATTACACCCACTTTTTTTTCCTCAAAAGCTGAATTTCTAACTAACCTCCAGTAAAAGGTATATTACATCTTTGCATAGCAACCCCAGGAAAAAAATACATATAAGTAAAACTTTTATTAGTAGCACACACATTGATACTAACTGGTTATTTTTAGATTTGCAGAATCTAGTCTTTTGTACAAACACACAGTCCCAAGAAGTGACATCTAAGTCATCTGATTCTGGAAGAACTGCAAGGACATGTTTTCCTGCTCAACATTGATACTCAGAGATCAGAGAGGTTAAGCAATTTATCCAAGCTTACACAGCTGGAAAGAAGTAGAGTCAAGATTTGATCTCAGCAATGTCATTCTTAAGGACAATAGCCCTTTTTTGCTGTTGATATTGTACATCTCTACTTGGGGAGTCTGAAGCTGGAGAGTCAGCTATCCCAAGTTGTGGAGAGAAGGATACCTGGAGAGGGAGAAAGACACTAGGCCAGCTACTGTTTGTGGTTTCCCACAGGGGTCCCTGACCTGAATGGTGACCATGCGGGCACTGAAACATGCTTCTGGGGTGGATAAACTTAACCCTCCACTCTAGGCAGCAAATATGCTTGGAAGGATACTCCTGGAATTTCTGGCCACCTCCAGGAATATTCCACCTGTGTGAAATGGTGCTGTGAGTGTCCTCGGACCAATTATTTCTGTACAATGACGTGATTGAAGCATGGCCTCTTAAAGAGGAGTGTGATCAGGCTCAATTTGGGTATAGTTCTTCAAGACACTGAATCATCAAACTTTTATTGGACCCAGGAGATGGTCGCCATGGTTTTCTGCCTGGGAGTTTATGATTAAGTTTCGAGTTTTTTTCCTTCATTCTAGAATGAGAGAGAGAGAGAGAGAGAATAATCTATAGATAGCATGTCTCCACCCATGTGAATTACACATTAGATCTAGCACAGAGAAACTGGTAATGCTCACAGCAGACCCCTAACTGGAGAAGGCAGTTTCTCCTACCTCAACCTTTCCTGCAACTTTTTGGCTCCATTTCATCTTGGAAGGCAATTAACCAGGTACCAACGTCCAGAGTGATAATACTTTAATAATAACCATGGGAAAGACATGGTATTGTGCAGTGGCTGAGAACTTGAGTCAGATTGCCTGGGTTTCTATGTATGCCTATTTGATCATTCATTTCACAGACACTTACTTTACACCTACTATGTGCCAGGCACTGTTTTGAATGATGCTGGGACTATAGCAGTCCCTAAGGTGGGATTCTTGCTTTTATAAAGTTTCAGGTCAATTTGATGAAGAGACACGGTCATAAGCAAGGACATCTAGATGGCATTGAGTGTTGCCAGGGAGAAAAAGCAGTTTGGGTGACAGAGGGGCTGGGTGTGGCTTTAGCTGGGGTAGGGGAGGAGTCTGGGAAGACACCTTTGTGAAGGTGACTTTGAAGCTAAAACGTCAGCACACTGAGTTAGGCTGAACCCCAGGAAATTGATGATGTTGTTTTTGACCTACAAAATGGCCAAGTTATAGAGTTCAACTATATCTCTGTTTAATCAATGCCAACTATTTTCTTCATAACTAGTGTTTGCTGAGCTCTTGCTATGTGGCAAGCATGATCCAGTTTTCTTTTTCTTAACACTGTTTTTAATCCCTGTAATAAAACAAAGTACTCATTATGAGCTTCCTTTTTATTGATTTATTTATTTTGTTTTGTTTTGTTTTGAGTTGGAGTCTCACTCTGTCGCCCAGACTGGAGTGCAGTGGCCGCTCCCGGCCACCGCAGCCTCGACCTGCTGGGCTCCGGTGATCCTTCCACCTCAGCCTTCTAAGTAGCTGGAACTACAGGCACGCACAACCATAGCCGGCTAATGTTTTTGATTTATTGTAGAGATGAGGTCTCGCCAAGTTGCCCAGGAGGGTCTCGAACCCGCAGGCTTAGGCAATCCACTCACCTCAGCCTCCCAAGGCACAGGATTACAGGCTGAGCCACTGAGCCTGGCTGAGCTTCCTTTTTTAGAAGAAGCTCAGAGATAACTGATTTTCCCAGGGTCAGTATCTGGGAGTGTGTGACTCCCAATAATCAATGCTGTGCTCCTACTAC
>NW_007258420.1:110933-113628 GCF_000164805.1 Carlito syrichta
TACGTTTCATTCAGGCACCCTGTTGATAAGAGGTGTTTTCCATCCCCCGACAGATATTTGCTACTGTTATTCCCATCCCCCTCTGCCCCATAGTTTCCCAGTATTGTCAGTCATTTTCTTATAGTATTGCGTTGGATGTTCAAGGTCCATTATATGAGTGAGAATATGTGATATTCGGATCTTTGTTTCTGTGAGAGATCACTCAGTATAATAGACTCTAGTTCCATCCAGGTTGCAGCAAAATTCATGATTTTGTTCTTTTTTATGGCTGCGTAGTATTCCATTGTGTATATGTACCACATTTTAAAAATCCAGTCCTCTTTTGATGGGCAGCATGGTTGTTTCCAGGTTCTTGCTGTTGTGAACAACGCTGTGATAAACATGCGTGTGCAGATATCTTTTCTATAGAGTGATTTGTGTTCTTCAGGGTATATTCCCAGTAGGGGGATTGCAGGGTCATATGGGAGGTTGATATTTAGAACTTTTAGGAATCGCCACACTGCTTTCCACAAAGTTGCACTAGTTTACACTCCCACCAACAAAGTAGAAGTGTTCCCTTTTCGCCACACCCTCTCTAGCAGCTGTTATTTTTTGTTGTTGATAATTGCCATTCTGACTGGAGTTAGGTGGTATCTCAGTGTGGTTTTGATTTGCACCTCCCTGATGATTAGTGAGGTTGAACATTTCTTCATGTATCTGTTGGCTGCTTGGATGTCTTCCTTTGTGAAGTGTCTGTTCATATCTTTTGCCCATTTTATAATGGGGTTGTTTTCTTCTTTTCAGTACGTTTCAGTTCCTTGTAGATCCAGGATGTTAAGCCTTTGTCAGACCTAGAGTTGGCAAATACTTTTTCCCAGTCTGTAGGCTGTCTCCCTGCTCTCTTGATGGTTTCTTTGGCTTTGCAGAAGCTTGTCAGTTTAATAAGGTCCCATTTGTCTATCTTCTCTCTTAAGTCCTATGGGTTTTGGGTTTTGTACAGGAATTGGATGCCAGTTCCGATTTCCATGAGAGTATTTCCTTCCTTTTCTAAGGTTCTTATGGTTTGAGGTTTTACATTTAGGTCTCTGATCCATTTGGAGTTAACCTTTGTGCATGGGGATAGATAGGGGTCCTGTTTCAATCTTCTGCATGTGGTCAGCCAATTTTCCCAGCACCATTTACTGAATAGGTTCTCCTCTCCCCATTGGTAGGTGGTGGGGGCTTTGTCAAAGATGAGTTGGTTGAGAAATTGAGGTTTTGCTTCTGGAATCTCAATTCTGTTCCATTGATCTATATGCCTGTTCCTGTACCAATACCAAGCTGTTTTGATGATTGTAGCTTTATAGTAAAGTTTGAAATCTGGTATTGTGATACCACCTGCTTTGTTTTTTTTGCTGAGGATTGTTCTGGCTATTCTGGGACGTTTGTGTTTCCATATGAATTCCTGTGTTGTTTTTTTCTAGGTCTGAGAAGAACGTTGTTGGTAATTTAATGGATATTGCATTGAATTTGTAGATTGCCTTAGGTAAGATGGACATCTTCACAATGTTGATTCTTCCAATCCATGAGCATGGGATATTTTTCCACTTGCTCATGTCAGCTTTGATCTCTTTGAGCAGTGTTTTGTAATTTTCATTGTAAAAGTCTTCCACGTCTCTGGTTAGGAAGATGCCAAGGTATTTCATTTTTTTGTGGCTATTGTAAATGGAACTGTGTTTTTTATTTGGGTTTCTGTTTGTTTATTATTGGTGTAGAGAAATGCGATTGTCTTTTGTTCATTTATTTTGTATCCTGAGACTTTGCCAAAGGCCTTTATCAATTTAAGGAGGCTTTTGACAGATTCTCTTAGGTTTTCAAGGTACACAATCATATCATCTGCATAGAGAGATAACTTGACTTCCTCTTTTCCTATTTGAATATCTCTGATTACCTCCTCTTCTCTGATTGCTCTAGCCAGGACTTCCAATACTATGTTGAACAGGAGAGGTGAGAGTGGGCATCCTTGTCTAGTTCCAGTTTTCAGGGGAATTGGTTCCGATTTTTGTCCATTTAGGAGTATGCTGGCTGTGGGTTTCTCGTAGATGGCTTTTACTATTTTGAGGTATGTTCCCCGTATGCTTAGATGTTCAAGGGTTTTTATCAAGAAGGGGTGCTGGATTTTATCAAAAGCTTTTTCTGCATCTAATGATATGATCATGTGGTTTTTGTTTTGACATCTGTTCATGTATTTAATTACATTTATGGTTTTATGAATGTTGAACCAGCCTTGCATCACAGAAATGAAGCCTACTTGGTCATGGTGGATGATTTTTGAGATGTATTGCTGAATCCAGTTTGCTAGGATCTTGTTGAAAATTTTAGCATCTATGTTCATCAAAGATATTGGCCTGTAGTTCTCTTTCTTTGTTGGATCTTTACCTGCTTGGTATCAATGTGATGTTGGCTTCATAAAATGATTTGGGGAGAGTTCCATCTTTTTCAATCGCCTGGAATACCTTCAGTAGGATTGGTATCAGCTCCTCCTTGAATGTCTTGTAGAATTCTGCTGGAAAGCCATCTGGACCAGGGCTTTTTTTTGTAGGAAGTTTTCTTATCACGTGGTCGATTTCCTTGATTGTTATTGGTCTATTTAGGGTCTCAATTTCTTCTTGTTCCAACCTAGGTAGGTTGTGTGATGTCAGAAAGTCCTCCATTTCCTTAAGGTTTTCAAGTTTGC
>NW_007258420.1:114663-129898 GCF_000164805.1 Carlito syrichta
GTGGGGTATTAAAGTTCCCAGTTATGATAGTGTTAGAGTCAATATCTTTCTTTAGTTTTCCAAGAAGTTGCTTTATGAATGTTGGCGCACCTATGTTGGGTGCATATATGTTTAGGATAGATATTTCTTGTTGATGGATTGAGCCTTTTATTATTATGTAGTGGCCTTCTGTATCTTTTTTGATTTTTAATAGCTTGAAGGGTATTTTGTCTGAAATTAAGATCACTACTTCTCCTTTCTTTTGTATCCGTTTGCCTGAAAGTTTGTTTCCCATCCTCTTACTTTGAGTCTGTGGGTGTCCTTTCTAGTGAGGTGAGTCTCTTGAAGGCAATAGATTGTTGCCTGGTGATATTTAATCCATTTTGTCATTCTATTTCTTTTCAGTGGTGCATTTAGTCCATTGACATTTAGGCTAATAATTGAAATGCAAGAGTTGATCCCTGTCATAAGGTTCTTACAGAGTTGTTCCTGCTTGTGTGTTGTCTTTCTTTGGGTTTTGGAGTTGGTTCATGTGTGTTTTTAATCTTTTGCCTGTACTCTTGTGAAGAATGCTGTTGTTCTTTTTTCTTGTTCTTCTGTGTTCAGTACTTTCTTAAGTGTTTCTTGTAGAGGTGGTCTGGTGGCTGCGTAGGTTCTTAGGGATTGGATATCTGGAAAAGATTTCAATTCTCCCTCACTAATGAAGCTTAGTTTGGCTGGGTAGGTTATTCTTGGTTGAAATTGTTTCTCTTTTAGAACTTTGAAGATAGGGCTCCAGGCTCTCCTGGCCTGAAGGGTTTCTGTGGATAAATCTGCTGCTATTCTAATTGGTTTTCCCTGGTAGGTAGTCTGGCCTTTTTCTCTTGTTGCCTTTAGGATTTTTCCTTTTATAACTACTTTGTTTAGGTGAATTATTATGTGTCTGGGAGTTGGTCTCCTCATTTGTTGTCTTGCAGGGGTTCTCTGAATCTCTTGTGTTTGAATTTTTTCATCTATAATGAGATGAGGGAAGTTTTCTTGAATGATTTCATGAAATGTTTGTTCCAGTGTGGCTTCTGTTTCTCTCTCTGCCTCAGGAAGCCCAATTACTCTTAGGTTTGGTCTCTTGAAGTGGTCATTCATCTCTTGCAGGTTTTGTTCTATCTTTTTGAGCTTCTTTTCTATGCTTTTGACAGTTTGGGTTAGTTCTCTGTTTTGGTCTTGAAGCTCTGAGATTCTTTCTTCTGCTTGACTGATTCTGCTTTCCATGCTTATTAGTCTGTTGTTCATTTCCATCACAGTATTCTTTACTGCTGTCATTTCTGACATCAGCTCCTTCCTATTTTCCTCTTGTCTCTCCTCAATTTTTTTAATTCTCTCCATTAATGTCTTGATGTCTGGGTTTGTTGCATGTAACCAGTCATTCTGTGGGCTCTTCATTGTTTGTGTTCCAGAATCTGTTTTCTCAGTGTCTGATTTCCCAGGGGTCTGTGTGAGACCTATATTCTTCTTTTGGTTTTTCTTCATTTGTGCAGTTTTTCCCCCTCCCTACTTTTTCCTTCCCTCCACATCACTGTCTTCTTTAATTCTGTTATTCAGGAGTAAAGGGATTGGTTTTACTTCTGTTTGTTCAATCTCCTATTCTTTATGTATGTCCTCTTACTTTTTTCAATTCTGGAGTTGCAGTGTAGGTTGGAGGTGGTCCTTTTTGCAGTTTTGAGATTTACTTAAGGGGAGAGCTGTGATTCAAAATCTGTCTGCAGGTCCTGGTATTCACTGACAGGTGTGTGGATAATGTGGAACCCACTTCCCACTGCCCTGGAATCTGTCCGTGCAGTGGGGCTGTAGGTTTACCCCCTGAAATAAAATGTAGTTAGCAGAGGGGAGAGAATGGAGCAAATAGTGGGTTGAAGAGGGAAGTGGAGAGATAGAGGAGTAAGGGGGGAAACAAACGAGTGTGCCAACAAATAGAGAGAGAGGCCTATACTGAAACAGATGAAAACAATAGACCACTGCTGAGAGATGAACCAACTCTCATACAAAAAATAAAAAAAAAATAAAACATATAGTGATGCTAACATACAAGCTAACCAACCACCTTGTTAGTGTGCTGTTCCTCTATACAAAGATATGGTTTACAGAGAGAAGAAAAGAGAAGAAAAGGAAAAGGAAAAAAAGAAAAAAGGGAACAATACAGTAGGAATAGAATTAAGTCATTAAACTAATAGAATCAATGAAGCACACTCTGAGACATTTTGTTTAAGTGCAATGTCCTTTCCGGTCTGATTTCTAGTTTTCTTTTCAAGCGGGTAAATTAGTTTGCAGTTAGGGTCAGTTGCCCCTGATCTGCTGTGAAGGACAGTTCAGATTACCCTCTGTTCAGTACTCTGGCCTATGTCTTTATCAAGCTTGTTTCTCCCGTTTCGGTGTTGTTACCTTGAATCGCCAGCAGGTGGTGCTATCTCAGCTGCTCGCCCCAGAGGGGGTGGGGCCGGACAGGAACAAGATGGCTGCCTGCACAGCAGTGAGCAGGACAGTCTCAGTGGTGGGAGAGGTGGCAGCGATCCCAGCAGATCTTCCCTGAAGGGGTTTGATGTGGATCGCCTCAGCCCAGGTGGTGTGTAGTGCTATCGCTGTCACGGAGGCTGCGGCAGCGGTGTCGGCGGCAGCGGCAGCAGGAGGAGGGGCTGCAGCGGCAGTGGCACCGTTTGCACCGCAGTGACTGTCCAGTCCGTTGTGATGTCCCGGCAGTGGCAACAGCCAAGCTCCGTATGAAGAGCAGGCTGTGATGTTGGGGTCCAAAGCCCCCTGGGGCGAGAGTCAGAGACCCACTGCAGATCTCCTTTGCAGAGGGCTTCAGAGACTGGGTTGCCCAGTCACCATCTTGCCGCTTCCCTCTATTGCCTTTTTTAAAATGAGGAAACTGAGGTCAACAAGATTAAAGAATTGAGAGTTCACATATGGCAGAGATAGAGGGAACCTAGACAGTCTCACTGTGCTTGTGAGCTAGTAACATGCCAGAACCAATCAGGAAGAAACAGAGAAAATCTAGTAAATCCCAATTTATAGAAGAAAAAGTTGAGACCCAGAGAATTAAAATCACTTGCTTTTGGAAACATTTAATCTGAGAAAATTCGTGATCATTAAGAATGTATATAGTGCTTAAACATTTGGGAAATGTATCTTATAAATGAACTCTCATTTAGAAGATCAAAGGCATGCTGACTTTTAGACACTAAGTAGCTCTCAGCCAATGCTGTTTTGTCATTTAAATGTATGTTAATCCAAAAGCATGTGGATTTGATTCATCTGCAAATGTTCTTGGGTTTAGAAATGAAGGGTAAAGAGGAAAAGAGTGCTGTAAAAGGAAGTTTATGTTTTTTTCAAATCCAAAATAGTTGTTTTTAAGTTTAAAGTATTTGGCAAAAAGTGGCAAAATCAGCTCCATTACTCCATCCCCTGGGCTTGTTAATGTCATTCTGAATTGAACTCTTTTGTCTTTACTATGTTTGGGATCTACGTTGTAAGTAGTGAATTAATTTTGTTTGTGAATAAAGTACAAGCTACCAAATCAATCTCTCCATTCCAAATTCTGATAAACAGTTTATTTCTTCTGCCCAGCTTATAATTACCTCTGGAAATTTTTTCCAATACACTATTAGGCACATTCAAAAGAGTAGCTTTGGTGCAGAGTGGAAGCCCATGGATTTGCACAAAAAACCATGTGTTCTAGGGTGAATGGCATAGAAGTTCAGTTCTAGAGGCACTCTCTCCAACCTGCTGTGTCCTTTATTCAAGCCCTTTAACTCATCTGAAGTTCAGTTTTTTGACCTATGAATGTGGCACTAAGGATTACCCTACTTACATGTGAATTGTGATAAAAATTGAGATAATGGATATTACAAATGTACCTTACAATATTTAACCATATTAAGTGTGTGATATTACAGAACCTTCCTGAACCATCATTCCCTGGCTTCAGCCTTCTCATCCTCCAAGTTGTCACTCAAGTAGCAACTCCTGTTGTCAAAAAGCCCTCTCTGAAGCATCTGTCCTCACACATAGCTTAGTAAATAACATCACTTAGTAAATATCTAGTCACACATCTGCCTCTAGATCACAAACTGTGCAAGATCAGGAACCTAGTCTTCTGTCTTATCTACTGGTTTTTGCTTACTTTGGTCCCACCAAAGTCTTTTTTTAAAAAATATACTTAGCACTCATAGGTCTCAAGAGCTGGAAATTAAAAGATGAATAAAATTCAGTTCCTGCTCTTAAAAAATTTGAGCTTGGGAGGAGCAGAAGTGGAAACCAATCACAATATAATGCAGCACATCCAGACCTGTGTGGAGTTGGTAGTGGAGAGGACCCAACTCTGACTGCAGGCTATAAACTATTCTTCTCCAGAGCCTGTGGAGGGCATGCTCTCACTTTCACTCATTCATGTTCAACAGGGTCTCTAGCAGGTATTAACAACAGACTTAATCTTCTCCTTCAGAAGGAAGTTTTCTATCACCACCCACCAAGCACCCGTGATGTCCTCCAGGCATTTCCCACAAATTCCGGTGACCAAATAACTTTGGCACCACTGACCACACACCCAGGTGGTGCTACGTATAAAGATCTCATAACAGCAGCTAATGAATCACTCTTTTTGGTTATATAAAGAGCAAAGCCAAAGTCACCCCTGGCACCCATCTTGAGTTAGCTTATGAGTAGCAGCAAAGTCAAGTCTTAGCTACTTCAACCTGTTTCTTTGCATATTCACATTTAGAAGTACTAATTATTTCTTACATCTGCAGAATGATTTCCATTTTATAAAATACCTCCACATCCATCATCCTATTTGAGTCTAACAGCCATTGCATAGAGCAAGGGTTATTTTTGATATTTTGGTATTTTATACATGAAGAAACTAAGAGTAGGTGACTCAGACCATATTAAGTGTGTGATATTACAGAACCTTCCTGAACCATCATTCCCTCAGTTCTTCCCTGACTTCAGCCTTCTCATACTCTGAGTTGTATCAACTCCCGTTGTCAAAAAGCCCTCTATAAAGCATCTGTCCTCACACTTAGCTTAGCAAACAACACCACTTTGTAAATATCTGATCTCCTGACTCCAAATCTAGTGCCTCAAAACTAAACCGCACTGTGGGACAATTGCAGACCAACAGAAGAGGAGACACCCAGTGCTTATTTTGTCCCTAATTTTCATGACTCAGTCAAGTCAGCCAATATTACCTTAGACTGGACCACCATCATCAAAGTACAGACCTGGGTGAGGGACAGAAGAACAAAACTCCTCTGCTTGTCAGAAACACCTGGCTGGTAAGATACATAAAACAGGTGTGCAATCAATTACATGAAAGGACAAAATGAAGCAAGTGATATGAAAACACCTGGTGTAGATCCCAGCCCTTCTGGAGTTCAATTTCGTGGCTGCATTTCTAAGACCTGATATGGTTTAGTGACCCACAGCTGAGACAGTCCTTAGAGCTCTTATAAACCGATCCCCTTATTTTACAAATGCAGAAGTAGAACCAATAAAGAAAATGACTTTCCCCATTGCTCTATAACTAATTAATGGCAAAATTAGGACTAGAACACAGAACTCTTTTTTTTTTTTTTGAGTTGGAGTCGCCCAGACTGGAGTGCAGTGGCCACTCCCGGCCACCACAGCTTCGATCTGCTGAGCTCCAGCAATCCTTCCGCCTCAGCCTTCCAAGTAGCCGGAATTACGGGCATATGCTACCACGCCCAGCTGATTTTTTTGATTTATTGTAGAGATGAGGTCTCGCTGCCCAGGCGGGTCTCGAACCCACGGGCTCAGGCAATCCACTCACCTCAGCCTCCCAAAGGCGCGGGATTACAGGCTGAGCCACTGAGCCTGGCTAGAACACAGAACTCTTAACCTCACTGCTCCTCAAAAGACCATTGCTTTAGATGGTGCCATGACCCTGGGATATTTGAGTCCTGGACCACATTTCCCCATTGTAGTGTGCAGGATGTTGAAAGAAGAATAACAGGACAAAAATCTCCTTTAAAAATTCATATAGTTAGCTATTTTACTCAGCATAATTATTTTCTGGTTCATCAATATTGTCATATGTTTCAATGGTCCATTTCTAATTACTGCTTAATATAGGTGTAGATAAATTCCAATTCATTTACCCATTCACCTGTTATGAAAATTGGTGTGTTTCTAGTTTGTTTGTTTGTTTGTTTGTTTGTTTGTGTGTTTGAGTTGAAGTCTCACTCTGTCACCAAGGTACACTCACGGTCACCACAGCCTTGACCTGCTAGGCTCAGGCAATCCTTCCGCCTCAACCTTCCAAGTAACTGGATCTACAGGTCTGTGTCATCAAACCTGGCTAAGTTTTTTATTTATTATAGAGACAAAGTTGCCAAGTTGCTGAGGCTGGTCTCAAATGCTAGAGTTCAGGCAATTCTCTTGCCTCTGCCTCTCAAAGTGCTGGGATTACAGGTGTGGTGTGAACCACTGCACTTGGCCTATTTATTTAT
This sequence comes from Carlito syrichta, assembly GCF_000164805.1. Taxonomy (NCBI): domain Eukaryota; kingdom Metazoa; phylum Chordata; class Mammalia; order Primates; family Tarsiidae; genus Carlito; species Carlito syrichta. The sequence goes on from NW_007258420.1 coordinate 121,146, forward strand.
TTTTATTATTCAATTATATTTTCTTTATTAGTTTATTGACTATAACCTTTTTGTTTTTTATTTCAATGTTTGCTTTTGGGTGTAAAGCATACATATTAACTTACCATAGTCTACCTTTGAAAGATATGATGCCATTTCCTGTATAGTAAAAGAACTTTATAATAGTATACCTCCATTTCTTCCTTTATGTAATTGTCATATATTTTACTTTCACACATATTACAAACATCACATTAAATTGATGTAATTTTTAAACAGTCAATTATAATTTAAAGATATTTAAATAATAGGAGAAAATCTAGTATGAAGGAGGCCCCAATAAAAATGGAACATTTTTTTGGAAGGCAGGCCCCATGTAGTACAGACTTCCCCCACTAGGTAAGTATTCTAGGAACCTATCAGCATCAATATACCAGCTAGCATTGTTGTGAGAGGCTGTGTTTAGCTTCAGTGAATTTTAGGGTGAGATTCTTTCAGTGTGTTTGCCCATTTCATAATGGATTATTTACAAGTGCACCTACCCACACCAAGTTGAGTGTTCTGAAGTTTTTGGCCAAAATGGCATGACTCTGGTACTCTACCCCCTCCCTCCCTGTTCACCCAATCTCACCCTGAGTGACTTTTTCTTGTTTCCCCAATTGAAAAACAAAAAATGGCAGAAGCAACAAAGAGCATCAAAACTGAAATGTTAGGGCAAACCCTTCGGGTCCCCTCCCACTGTGGGAGATTTTCTGTCCTCTCAATAAATCCTGCTTCTAAAAAAAAAACAAACTGGAGTATTAAATAATTGTTATGAGAAGTGCAAAAATCATCTCAATAGGTGTGTCAAACAGAGAGTACTTTGAAGATGACTGAAGTTTAAACATGTAAGAGTAATTATACAATTTTTTCAATAAAGAAATTTCAGGGTTTTTTTGGTCTCCCCTCACACAGTTACCATTTTATAGACTCTTCATTCCTTGGTGCAGACTTATCTTTCCATATGGTACCGTTATTCTTAGGTGTGACAGATTTTGTTTAATGCACCTTTAGTGCAAATCTACCGGTGATTGTCTCAGCTTTTTCATTTTTAAAAAAGTATCATTTTGTCTTTATTTCTTAAAGATATTTTTACAAGATATAGAATTCTTGATTGACAGGTTTTTTTGAGGATGTTTTTTAGTACTTCAATATGTTGTCCCCCTGTCTTTTTGTTTGCATAGTTTTTGATGAGAAATCTTCTGTTGTCTTTATCTTTATTCTATATATTTTCTATTCGTTCATTGCTTTTAATTTTTCTTTATCATTGCTTTTGACCAATGCTCTTATTTTGTGCACTTATATAGTTTTCTACATGTTTCTCATGCTTGGGTTTTACAAAGCATCTTAAATAAATGACTTTAGCAAATTTGAGAAATATTTGGCTGTGATTTTTTCAAATATGCTGTCACTTTTCTATTTCAGAGTTCTAATTACAAATATATTCATTTGTTTAAAGTTGTCTCACAACTCACTGATACTCTTTTTAGTCTTTTATTCTGTTTGTTTGATTTTTTATTGCTATGTCTTCATGTCCATTAATCTATTTTTCTGCAATGTTTAATCTACCATTACATTAATACAGTATATTTTTACCACAGAGATTATAGTTTTGATCACTAAAAATCTGATTTAAGTCTTTTTAAAAAAAATAATTTGCATGTCTATGTAACATAATCTATCCTCTAGCCTTTTGAACATAAGAAATACAGTTATCATAACTGACTTAGTGTCAGTTGACTTAATGTCAAGGCCTTTGGTAATTATAACCTCTCTGTCAGTTGAGTCCATTTCAATTGAATTTAGTTTTCTCCTTATTATGAGTTCTGTTTTTCTAGTTTGTTTTACTGTTATTTTGCTTTGTTGCATGACTGGTAAATTTTCATTAGATGCCACACATTGCAAATTTTACTTTGTTAAGTGCTGGATATTTTGTATTCCTAAAAACATTCTTGATCGTTGTTCTGAAACATAGTTAATTTATTTGTATGCAGCATGATTCCTTTAGACCTTGTTTTTAGTCTTGTTAGGTGGGACTAGAGCTGTATCTAGTTTAAGGCTATTAATTCCTACAAGTGAGGCAAGACTCTTCAGAGAATTCTTGCCAATGTTTCGTGAATTATAAGGTTCTCCCAGTGTTACAGAGAGGAACAGACTCAGTACTTTGTTGAACATTCAAGGGAGACAGTCAACAAACCTCCAAATTCTCTCTCCGTGTTAGTTTTTTCATCTTTGGTCTTCTGCTCTGTGATCTCTAGCTGCCTTAGTGTCTCAACTCTGTCTCTTCAACTCAGGGAGACTGTAGGCTCTGTCCAAGTCCCCTCTTCTTGCATTGTGGCTAGTTAAAAGGCCACCTCATATGTTCCCATACTTCTGAGATCACTGCCATTCATCACCTAATACACTATTTCTTGAAAACTATTGTTCCTTATATTTGTCTGATTTTTTTTTTTTTAGTTGTTTCAAGTAAAGTGAAAATCTAGTCCCTGTTATTACACATTAGCCAGAAGTATATGACCTCTGGTACACTTTTGAGGCCATTTTTTTCCCTTTGTTTTTGATCAATCCAGCATTGAAAAATCTTAGTCTATACAATTATGTCATTGTGAATGATAACTACAAATATACACCTTTTCTATTTAGCAATAAAATTTTTCCTATAATCTTAATTCAAAATAATGGTAAACTCTGTCTTATAAAAAGTATTTGGTATGATAGAGAATTCAGATACAATGGTTTATTTTATTTTTAGTGAGCCAAGTTTAAATCAATTATTAATCCAAGGTTTGCATAGAAAACTTTCTTCTTTAATGTTTCAAATTTCTGTTCTGGAAAATAGTGATTAAAAGTCTGAAACATAGAAGTGAAATGCAATATTATCTCTAAATTCATTTTATTCAAATTGGCTTCATTAATAGCATTATTTTCAATATGTTACAGCAATGTTGGGAAAACATAGCAACTAAAGTGTCTATTTTTGAGTCTTGCTAGCCATAACAACATCTTTTGGAAACTCTGGACTTGTTTGAAATATAGCATTGGTTTTCCTTGTAGTTTTAAATTATGTTTTTTAAGCATGCTTAAAATATCAGTTAAGTAGTCAATTTTGTTATCCATATAACATCTTTAAAAATATTTTCCAAATAAGTTTTTTTATATCAGAGGATGTGAATCTCATTTGTGAGTTCTTAAGCCCTGCTTAATACTTTTACTTCTAAAAACCAAGAAATTCCAGAATGATATAGGTAATAGAAACAGTGAACTACAATCTCTGGACAAAATATTTTCCCAAACCAGTTATTTAGTATACTTCCTTTAATAAATAAATTAAAAATCATTCAATGTATTTTAAGATATACTCATGATAATCAGCAGAATTTTGAGGAATTATCGAGATTTTTTTTTTTTCGTGTTTTGAAATGGTACCATTATTAATAAACTCTAATAATTTTAGTAATTCCTGTATGCTTTCCAGTATATTTTTGCCTTATCACATGTAATTATTTTGGTAATTTTTCTGGGTAAATATATGTTGACCAACTTTTTTTTCCCTAAGTCTAGGAAGAAATCCAGGAAGAAATTAAAATCTAGGTTAATGAATTCTAATTTAAGCTAAAAAATACAACTAAACAAATCTTTCATAAATGTGTTTGCCATATTTACGTCACATAAATTAAAGGTGGTAAAAATATCAGGACACTCATCAGATTGGATTGTGGAATTTATACTTGGGTATAATGATATAGCAAACATTGTTTTTAAATGTCCTTCAACAATAAAGTCATTTAAGATAAACAATAACACTAGAAACAGTTTTTATTTGCGAGATGATTTATCAGAGATTGCATACACAATTTAAACACATAATAGGAAAAAAATTATCAGAAATTATATAAGCAATTTTCTCTTTGCCACACAATATATTACTTTCATAAATTATTAAATATGATAATTAAGCTTATTCATTAATGGTTGCAGAATGCTCAATAAATTGTTGCAATCACTCTGTCCTGTTTTTCCAATGAAAATATTTGGAAATTTTATTAACAAATTTGACATACTATATTTCCAAGTAAATTTTTGTCTTTTAATTTTGAAAATTTTAAGATTTCAGAACAAAAATTCACAGGGATCTGTCATTCTCATGTGTTTTGAGCATTTAATAAAACTGTATATTCAATAAATTTCACTATAAAGTATTATGTTCACTTTTTTTTAGGATGTGGCTCAAATGAAGTTGAAATTTGCTGAACAGGGGCAATGATTTTTTTCAATATTACCTCAATTGGTATCCAGGAATTGAACATTTATATTCTTTGTTCTTCTAATAACAAAATAACATATTTTATTATGCAATCTGCACTAGTTGGAATTAAATGTACAGTTGCAAACTCAAAAAAATTCACATTTTAAGCCTTGTGAGAAACACTAAAAGTTTATAACTGAAACTTAGTTGAAAGTCTTCACACTTTTGCTCAGAGAAAAAAAAATTGTAACTTTGGTTTAAAACTATTAATTATAACAATAACAAATTTAAATTCTACATGTTAATCTTCTTAGTATGTTGGTAATCAAGTTGGCCCTCATATCACAAAATCAAATACATAAACAGTAAGAAAAAATTGAAAATGTATTCCTAGCCAGTAAGTATGCTTCTCACGTCTTTTTTTCAAACAACTGTATCTCCCACATTGCTGATAGAGCTTGACCTAAGTATTGGTCGCTATATGTCCAATAACTATTTGACTTCCTTGCAATGCATTCCTATATTTATCTGTATTCTAATGTTATACATTTTCCTCTAAGTACTGACACATTTCATCACACAAATTTTTATATGTTGTTTTTATTTAATTTAAAATATTTTCTAAGTTCCCTTATGACTTCTTGACATATAGCTTTTATAGAGATATAGTATTTAATTTTGAAATATTTGCCTATTTTTTAATATTCTTTTAATAACTTTTTTGCTATTAATTCGAGTTTATATTCATTCTGCACAAAAAACACTTTATATAACTTCAATTCTTTAGAATTTGTTGAGCTTTGTTTTATGACCCAGAAGGTGGTGTTCCTTAGTGCATGCCCCATGTGTCCTTGAAAAGAATGCATATCCTGTTACTGATAAATGAAGTGTTCTATATATGTCAGTTTGCTAAAGCTGATTGACAATGTCATTCAAGTTTCCTATATTCTTACTAACTTTTTGTCTATTTGTTCTTTCAATTACTGAGTGAGGAGGATACAGATTTCCGTCTATAATTGTGTACCTGTTTGTTTCGCTATTCAGTTATGTAAGTTTTAGTTTTATGTACTTCAAGATTCTGCTACTAAGACTACATATGTTATAAGCTTTTCTGAATCTTTGGTTTACTGCATTTCATTAATTTTGGAAAAGACTTGGCCATGATCTCATCATATATGCTTTCTGCAGTGTTATTTATTTTTTCTCTATTTGGGACTCCAATTGCACATATGTTAGACTTTTGATATTTCCCCACAATTTTTTTTTTTTTTAGTTGGAGTCTCACTCTATCATCCAGGCTGGAGTACAGTGGCATGGTCACAGCCACCACAGCCTCGACCTGGTGGGCTCAGGCAATCCTTCTGCCTCAGCCTTCCAAATAGCCAGAACTACAGGCGTGCACTACTATGCCTGAATAATTTTTATTTTATTTTATTTTATTGTAGAGACGAAGTCTCTCCAAATTGCCCAGGCTGATCTCGAACCTGCAGGCTAAGGCAATCCACTTACCTTGGCATCCCAAAGTGCTGGGATTATAGGCTGAGCCACCGAGCCTGGCGGTCCCACAATTCTTGAATCTCAGATTCTGTTTCCCCCACCACTTCCACTTTATCTTTTCTCTTGTATTTAAGCTTAGATAGCTTCTGTTGTCCTAACTTCAAGTTTACTCATTTTTTTCTTTAGCTGTGTCCAATCTACTTATAAACTTTTTAATGTGCAGTTTTTAAAACATTTTATTAAAATTATCAGTCTATTATTTCTTGTCTATATTATCTAGTGGTTAGTATAATTAATAAATATTAATCATAAGTATATTAAAGTCTAAGTTTGATGGTTCCAACATCTAAATCATCTATACTGATTTATCTCTTTACAATGAGTAACTTTATTCTGCTTTGGAGAGTTTTAATTTTTTAAAACTCCATTACCAAACGTTATGCTTAGAACAATATTGACTGAGTTTAAACATGTCTGCACACAGAAATGGATATGCTGCTTTATCCGTCAGGCCAGTACTATGGGGAGTTGATGCAATCTAATTTATCTGAGTTTAAGTTTTTATTACTATAATTTCATTTGGTGCACCTTGAAGAATTTTTCTCACCTTGTTGCCTTGTGACCTGAACTCCATTATGGAGTCAAGAAAGTTGTTATTTTGTTGATATCCAGCTTTTTTTTTTCATTAGTAGGGTAGGATCAAAGTTATCTTGTGAATTTTTATATCCTAAGCAAAACTGGAGTTCTATTCTATGTTATTCTATTATTTTCTATTTCATTCTACTCCATCAAAAATATTACAAGTAGTGACTACTAAATTTAAAATTTTACAATCCACTAATTATTCTTGACCTGCTAAATGCCATTAAAAATAGATATAATGAATTTTTAAAGTCAATAAATCAAAATTTCCCTCCAGACCAAATGTTATTTTAATAATGTTTTTGTGTATTATTTACCCTTGTACTGACAACTCTTATCTATCTATCTATTTATTATTTTTAAAATGTGGGGTACAATTCAGGGTTACAAATGTTCATCATGCAGGTACCCTTGTTGATGAGGTGTGCCCCTGCTCCCCTGGTAGTTTCCTACTACTGCAAATCCCATCCCCCTACCTCAACAGTTTCCCACTATTGCCAATCCTTTTCTTACAGTATTACAATAATTGTCCAAGGTCCGCTTATGAGTGAGAACGTGTGATACTCCGTTCTTTGTTTCTGTGATAGATCATTCAGTATTATAGACTCTAAGTTCATTCAAGTTGCTGTGAAGTTCATAATTTTGTCCTTCTTTGTGACTGCATATAATATTCCATCATGTATATGTATCACATTTTTTTTTAATCTAGTCCTCTTTCAATGGGCAGCAGGCTTGGAGCATTGAAGTTCTGAAATCAACATGGTCATACAATTATATCAAATGAATTAAATATGTAAGAAAACAGATTTTATGTTGATGGAAATAAGAATTATATGAATGTTAGGATTATCTAATTCTGTCAGGACTACTTTAACGTCAACTGTAGTCCTTCTAAATCAGACAACTTTGGTTTTTTTTAAAAATTAGATTCTAGTGTCAAAAGACAAAATTTAACACAAAAAAGGACACACAAATTCCAGGAGTATTTTAAGAAATACATGCAAGAAGTAGATGTTTCCCCAAAGCTTTCACTTTGATTGAAATGATAATGGACTTTGTTTTACGGAACAATTTCTCTCTCTCTATTTTGCAATCTGGTTCTATAAAACAGGATTTTCTGCTAAAGACTGAACGCATTAAGTGGAAGCATAAAGCTGAACTGAAGTTTTGGACACAAGTCAAAGAGTTGGGATAAAAGCGAGGGTGGGATCTACAGATTTGGAAATCATATGCATACACTGTCAACTTTCTTCCTGAGAAAGTGGCTATGGAGGGGGGCATGGTAAGCAAAGGATCCAACGATGGTTTAAAAGGAAAGCCTGGGCTATTATATTCTGTTTGGATTCAGAACTGAAACTAGCAACAAAACCAGGAAAAAAAGTAAAGATAATAATAAGACCAAAGAGGAAAAAGGGGGAAAAACATATATTTGAGATCTGAGGGTAAGGTCCAAATAAGCAAGTGTGACTTCTTATAAAGCACTCTGATAATTTCACATATTATCTATAGTCTTATGTTTTAAATATTTTCTGGCTCTACTAAAGTCACAGTCCATGGAGTGGTACTGACAAATATACCAGGTTTCAGGGGTTACATAAACAATCTTCAATGCACTCTGTAGCCTAATTTACTGTCATAAACATTGTGGGAAGCAGAAATCTCCACGGCAGCTTGGTGTGGGTATTCTCACTGTCAGCAGGGAAAATTCATTACCTTCTCACAATGCTGAGACAACAGCATTTACCAAGACAGATGAATTGGTGACAGACATCACAGGCTGAAAGTTAATATTTAGCTCAGTGAGATGAAACACGAGAATATCAGAGTTCTGCCCCTGAGCCAGTCCCTTGATTGTTCAGTTCAATTGACTATCTCTGAAGACCCCAAGAGTAAGTCCAGGAGGGCCAACATGTCACATTCAGCACCAGCATCAGAGGTCAGAGAAGGGTTCAATCACGCTGACCTTCCTTAATAATTCATGCTATACCTATTGTCCATGAATGGATTGCAATCCATTTGTATTTTACCCAGTACTACCTCTTCGGCTAATCAGTTCCAGAAGTGTATTCACTTCCCTCTATTGAAATTAAATACACCTTGTATTTATCCTAAACTTACCACCCTTGAATATCTAATATTTGTGTTTGTTTGTTAAACAAGCCATAGTTTATCCTCTCCATCCCATCATGACTTGATAAACTTTAATTATGTCCAAATACAGTCTTTTTTTTTTTTTTGAGTTGTAGTCTCACTCTGTCGCCCAGACTGGAGTGCAGTGACTGCTCCCGGGCCACCGCAGCCTCGACCTGCTGGGCTCTGGCGATCCTTCCGCCTCAGCCTTCCAAGTAGC